>NW_019174485.1:556576-764049 GCF_002260705.1 Seriola dumerili | reverse complement strand
TGTCACTGTGGGGACAGAAATGGAGGTTCCCCTTGGGCAGAGACTGCTATGTGAGGGTGAAGACTTGGTTTTAGGCATTTCCTTGTGATGGTTAAGGTTAGACTAAGGGGCTAGAGAACCATTATGTGAATGAGTGATCCCCACAAGTATGGTGAAACAAGTGTGCGTGTGAGATCTCAAACAAAGAACAATACTTCCTTCTCCCAGTCTCTCTCCCCTCCGAATGGCCAGTCTGTTTTTTTTTCTTTCTTTTTTTTTTTGGGGGGGGGGGGGGGTTATGGCTTTTTTTTTTTTGACTTCAGTCTTTGTCCTCAACTTCCCCCCTTAACTGCTCAAGTAAAATCCGTTTTACTCCAGAAAATAGGCCTACAACAATCTTTTTATGTAACTTTCAGTTTATCCACTGGATAGATGAATACGTCTTTTTGGAAGCTTCTGTGGGGCTGAAATTTGAATACACCAACCACATACCCGACCTGTAAACTGATGTATAATCTGTATGGATGTACTTCACTGTGTGACCACGTCGGTGTGTTTATTAACATTAGCCTCCTGCACATATGCATGTCTTCCAGAGGCATATAGTAGTATGCAGACATAATTGTCTTAACTGCTGAGAAAGAGATTTGGTCAAGGCAATTATAATTCAGCCAGGGCATGTCTGCTTGCTTAGCACTCAGTCTATTTGCCTAAGAGACACAAATGACTGCAATTTAACAGCAATAGAGGAGGACTGTAATGAGTTGGTAACTGTTTGCCTGATGTGAGCGTGTTGCTCTAAGGTGGGAAGAATAATCAAAGGAATAGGACTATATTTTTGCTGGCATTATGTCCAGTGGCAGCAATGGAGATTAATGAGTAGGAGGTTTATTAGCTTCTCAAAATTATTCAGGTACCTTTTCTCATTCTTATTTTTCTTTCTTTTTTCCTTAATAGTCTCTGACTATAGCTTATGTATTACGTCTGCTGAAATTATTCCATTTGATAGCTGATGAGGAGGCTGGTGGTTGTGGTGGTGCCTGGTGCATTAGCAGTAGATGTGAATTGCCACATATAGAAAACAGGGACAGTTAGTACATTTACATAGCATTTAGTGCCCTGGTTAAAAGGATCTTGTTCACAATATAATGTGCACCTGGGTTTCATCATATCTGGGATATGACATTTACATAGAGCACAAAGAAACCTGGTTGAAATACGTGTTACGTGTTTGTGATCGTCTGTGTCTTTGAGTCTCTGCTCTCTGAGTTACTCCAGCGGTTGAGGATAAACACCCCCCCCCCTTTGGTTCTGGCTGCCTGGACATTGAAGCTTTCACCGCTCTGCTGGATTTGGCTTCTCTATCTCATCACTGGCAATTTGAGATGAGAGCTTCAAGTGATAAAACTTATCCCCCGTATTACCAGTGTGAGTCTTTGATTTCAGTGTACATCGTCATTACATCGTTCATCATCACAGCTCTTGTTGTACCGACTGTGTGACACGAGTTGAGCGCGGGGTGTTGTGTCACACCACGATCGGTCAGCTGTGTAAATCTTAACACTATAAGCACCCAGCATAACCTGGCCCTTAATGACATATTCTAAAGCTTTCGACCATATCACATGGTCCTCATCAGAAGATGATATTAGATGAAATCAAAACTTCCATTATACTGAGCACCACTTGCTGATGAGGATTGCTTTCGCATGATAAATAATATATTTCTGAATTGTCTTCCTATATAGTACATTAGTAAGCTTAGTAAGTTTCACTATGTTGCTGTAGGCACAGTATGTCCAGTAGCTCCAGTGCTCTTCTCAGTCATATGTCCTGAACTCTTATTCCATGTCTCTCTGTCTGCACACTGTCGCATTGCTCTCGTTTCCTACACCATGTACAGTGTGGTCCAAAAGTCTGGGACCATTTTATTATTCTGGGAAGGTGGTCTCCACTGTATGTCCGAATACACCAATGACACCAGGGTAAATTCCTTTACATTCATTTGTGCTGTGCTGTATATGCTGAATTATAAATGCAGAGTGGCTATTGAGTGTCAGAGATGCCTGAGATCAAACCATTTGATCTCAAAAAAATCCAGCACAATGTTACGTTACTTATGTTTTATGGATGAAGGGGTGTGAGTTTGTAATGGCCTGTGGCTGTACACACTCTTTATATATGTGTGTGTGTGTGTGTGTGTGTGTGTATAGAAGTGGGGTGAGGAGATATGCGTATGCTGCATTGTACATAAAAGGTCAGGGAAGGTGATAGTTCTCTCTTGTTTCGTGTATGTGTGTGTGTGTGTGTGCGCATGCGCGTGTGTGTGTGTGCGTGCTCTGCTCCACATGGCGTCTCAGCCTGCAGCGGGTCCGATGATTCAGAGGACACAGGCTACATGACATGCACTGTCTTTGACCCCTCTCTGCTGCAGCTGTTATTCTAACACTGCAGCTGTGTGTTTGTTGATGTTGTAGTTTTGTGGTGATGAGGGGAGAGGGCCGTGTAAATGGGGCTAAATATGTATGTTTGTCATACACTTGTCATTATTAGTATGCACTCATTGTGAATGATATGCTCATCGTTGTCTGTTTTTCATATCAGTGTACAGATGTGTGTGCTTAGTGCCTGCTGGGTCACCCCAGGCCCTCTGCGCTCTTGCCAGTGCCCTGATTTGGCTCCCAGGGGCCCCAGAGGATTTTTTTTTGCTGGGATATGCTGACAAATTGATACTGCCGGACTGGGTAACTGCTCCTTCTGTGGTCGGCACCGTCCGCAACGCACTCTGAATACCAAGCGGTGGCCGTGAGCACTTTCCTCTGTCTCTTTGTGTCCCGCAAACACACACACGCACAAACAATATGACATCACTGAGCAAACCCAGAATTTCAGATGGACCCAGCTTGAGGAAAAAGCCGCAAATCCAGCCTAAAATCTGGATCAAAAACCTAATCCTCAACTCTGGGGGATCTGATCTGAGTCACTGCGGGGTCTGGCTATTGGCCATTGCTCCATTCCTCATTGCCCCCCCTCCCCCCTTTTTCTCTCTCTCTCTCTCTCACTCTCTCAAATTTTGGACAGCTGTTTCACACTGTGAAAAGGAGGGAAAATAGCTTTAATTTTGCCAATAATGCCTCAGTCTGTGCATCTGCTATGTCGAAGTGATTAGCACAGCAGAGGCTGTCTTTACTATGGTGACAAGCCCATATGGTTTGCGCATGTACTAGTAAGCATTAGGCTTGATCTGTCACTTTGTATTAGAGTTTGTTTTACATGGTAACATGATCATCAAATCTTTCCCACAATACACTGGAAGTATGGAAAGGTTGTGTGTTTAATTGAGTTACATGTGCCTGTCAGTGATTGTAAACATGTATGTGTTGTGCTGGAAGTCGAAAATGGTTTAGAATAGACAACAGACATCAATGTCGAGAGTATGTCTGTGTGTTTTTGAGGGGATGTTGGCCTGTGATTTGGTTAACATGAGATATGTATTTTTTGCAGTGCTGCACTCTTGAGTCTAATCTCACACACTCCCCCGCACACATACACACTAGCAAACACGTACACACACACAAAGCAGTCTACGCATTCACAGTGTGACTGAACCCAATGAACCTCAGCTATCCCTACACTCCCCAGTAAAGGTACTCCTCCTCACTGCATCACTCACACACACTCACACACACTCACATATACACAGAGGAGGCTCTGTGTGGCTCTTTAACAGTTTCCTCTCAGACAGAGGGAGTTTAGCCCCAGCCGGGTTTCGGTTTGCCACACAGTGCACCACTGTAGCCAGCTAGCCGTGCCTTCATCTTCCAGGCCTTCAGCTATACCAATAATCAGCGATCCTCCACCACTTGCCAAGGCTAACCACATAATTACTGCACTCATCTGGCCGAATCTCTTCTCAATGCAGCGCAGAAGCATGATCCTGCAGTTGCAAAGAGCCGCTTTAGCCAAACCCTAGAGCACATGAGACTACAAGGCTAGAGCTCAGCCCTCATAACCCTCGCTGCAGTGTTGGTGGAGATAGAGCCGACATTCTCAGCTTATCTTTCTCAGAAGGTCATGGATTAGCAATCCTTGGGCCTTGTAGCAATGTAGCCTAACTCTGACTCATTCTTATGGATCAGCACCAAGCACAGTTAACAAACCAGTATCGCAGTATGAACTGCTCAGAGTTGTGGTAGGAAAGTCTGATTGGTGGAGGTTGAACTGTGGTGGAATAGGAGCTTATAGGCATTCCTCTGGAGGACTGGAGAGTCACTCTGTCTCTTCAGCAGAGAAGAAGAGGAGACCAGACTGAGAAAGTTAATGAATAAGTTTTTGGGGTGTGTGGGAATGACAGGTGTGTATATATTTGCATGTGTTGCCTGAGTGTCTGCCTCCTTCTCATACCTAAATAGTGTACAGAGTATGTATGTGAGAGTGGATGACATGAATTTCCTCTGGCTACATCCCGTCCCCATAACAGGAAAAGAAGAAGCAGACAGAATCCAGCCAGGAAACATTTAAATTGACCGTCTCTTAGTGCACTCATTCATGAAACATGGGGACTTCCTCCGCCTTATGTTTTTTCCTGAATTGTACATCAGAGAGTAACAGCGGGACTGTCTAGAACGTCAGATCTAGAATAATTGGATTAGTGTGTCAACTAAACTAAATTGTTTGTTTATTTTCTCCCTGTAATTTCAATCGCCTTTGTCCTCTCCATCTCTTTGCTGATCTCAGCGTCTTACTGTCAGACAGACAAATCCCGCACATCTGAGAATATAAAAAAACATGCTACAGGGGAATATTGTATTCTTTTTAAACTGCAGTGATGTCAAATAAACCTGCGTGGGCCATCAGACTGAAGGGGTCAACAGAGCTTCTAACCTGGTTTACATTAACATAATGCTTGGACATGAGTTAAACTGTGTTTAAGGGTTGCTATAGCAACAGTAGAATTAGTATAATGTTATAGAATTATTATAGTATGATTAGAACCAGTTGATACTGGCTGTGATATCTAGCTCCATCAACCAGTCTATGTAGTTGTTCTCAATTTCAGCAATCAGCCTTTTATTTATTTTCTTCTGTTTCATTAACTTTTCATAGGTCTGGAAAAGTTACATCGCTCATCTAAGGCTGCACCTAACAATTTTCATCATCGATTAATTAGTTTATTAATCGTTTAGTCAAAATACAAAGGAGTTTTTTTGTTCGTTTTTTCTAAACCTACAGAGTGGAGAACTCTCGTCTGGTGTAATTATGTGGTTAAGCAAAGCAAACTTGTCAAGTCTGTCAGGAACTGTATGAAGTGAGTGTGTTGTGATGGTAACACTCCTCACCTCCTTTCCTTTCAGCTTGTGATTAGTTTGACTGGCAGTGCAGACATCCATGCTATGTTGACCTTAAAGAGCTGGCGCATACAAAAGGCAGAACAATCAAATGCTTTTCATCTCTCGCATGTTGCACTTGAACACACAACATGAATTTCCCCTAGGGGATAAATAAAGTATCTGTCTATCAATCAAAGACCACAGCTGCTACATGTGCAACAGTAGACTGTTCTTTCTCCAGAAAAACATCATCATCATTGATAATAAAGTCAAACTAGAGCCAGTGATCCCACACCCGCTCCGCTGCCAAAACTACAGGCAGAATTCAGCCAGACCCAAAGGCACCCAACAGCCGACAGTCAGCTTGGTATGTCAGGGACTTACACCTACTGACTGACCGTAAAAGACAATTGCAACCAGAAAGTTACCACCTCAGTTGTGTGTTAGACCCCTTCAGCAAAGCACTTAAGTCATAGTAAATGTCCTGCTGTGCCGATGGAAAACGTGTAAAAGATTTTGCCTTGTCAGACGCTTCGTAGAAAAGTAATTTCCTCTTGTTTCCATTGAAGCTGGAGATAAGCCAGGACTCCTGGCATACTGAGGAACAATTTACAGATTATACACTTTCTGTTATAGTAGAGAACAAACAAGCACACACACACACACACACACACACACACACAACACACACACACACACACACACACACAGATACGTGTACATGCTATAAACTGTACATAAGGGCTTAAGAGCACACTTATTCAAAATATGATCTTACACCTATACACACTGACCAACATAAACATACATGTGCACATATATACAGTATATCAGTTGAGACCATCTCACTGGGTTTTTTTTTTTATGTGAAATCCTGTAGTTTTCTTCCACCACTGAGAGACTGAAAAGAGATTTCTTTANACACACACACACACACACACACACACACAGATACGTGTACATGCTATAAACTGTACATAAGGGCTTAAGAGCACACTTATTCAAAATATGATCTTACACCTATACACACTGACCAACATAAACATACATGTGCACATATATACAGTATATCAGTTGAGACCATCTCACTGGGTTTTTTTTTTTATGTGAAATCCTGTAGTTTTCTTCCACCACTGAGAGACTGAAAAGAGATTTCTTTATTTAAACCTACTCATTTATTTAATTCCACCATTCAATTATGTATTTACCTCTGCAGTGTTTCCTTTTGGCAGCGGCAGGATTTGGTAGGAAAAGCCAGCGCACATCATTAGTAAAATAACCCGTTGAGCAAAACTGACAAGTGCGAAAGAGAAAGAAAGGAGGAGAGAGAATGAGAGGCAAATGACAAACATGATGAAATAGAAAAGTTTTTCGGAATAACGCTGCGTGGGAGTAGATTTGGAGTGACCTAATTAAAATGTTGGAATCCTGAGAGGAATAAATTAAGAAAATGTCAGTTAGGCTGAGCCGGAGGAGGGGAGATTAAGAGGCGCGAGCTCGAATACTGTCTGATTTCTGCTCTTCTTCTCTTTTATCGCTGCTGCATGGGAACATTGGTCTTTAACAACAACATAGCGAGCTGGTGTTCCTCTAGTATTAACCATTTGAGTGCATGTAGGGAATTTGCAGACACATGCGAACAGAAAAGGAATGAACGGCACTGCAGGTTGAGAAAGTTTCGAACTTTAAAAAAAAAAAAAAGAAGAAAAAAAAAGTTGAACAGGCTGTAACTTGTCTGACACGGCTGATGTTCTGTTTTTCAAACTTCCTGAGGAAACTGTGAAATGAAAATGGAAATTGGAGAATAAAAAAAGAAAGAGAGAGGCAGGAAGCTACAGAGCTTCATCAAAATAGTCCCACCTTGCAGTTTAAGCAGCTTAAGGTTTCCACATCATTACTGTACAGGAGCACTATGAAAGTCTATTATCATCATCATGCTAACATCCTCGCTGACTTCCAACAACCGTCCCAGATATATTCCCCCTGTGGAGGAGCTCCATATGGGGCCAACATGTTTCTGCTGTGCTGGGCAGGACGGGACCATACGGATGCTGTCGGACCGCATGTGTATGGGCCGCATGTGTGTATTAGAGCAGATGACAGCGATAGCAATGTGTCGATTGTCAACACAGAGGAGGAAGGAGATGGGCTAAACAATGAGAGGGAAGGAGGATGAGGAAGGGAGGAGAGGGAAGAAAGGACAGCTGGTAGCAAGAGTGGTGTTAGTTAAGGATGACTAAGTGACATGGTGACAAGAGACAGATAAGAAGACTCTGTGGAACAAAGATGAAAAAGGCAAGTATCAGTGAGTCTCTGATGCCAGTGCGCTTCAGTAAAGTACAAGATCTTTGATTCCACTTCCCTTTGAAGTGATCCATGGAAATAACACCATGTGGCATGCATGGATTTCGGCAATGGATGAAAAAAATCCAGTCTGGTGCGGCATCCCTAATGTGGAGGCTTCACAGTCTACATTGACTTGCACAGCCGCGGCATTTTCCGCATACTTTGACAACATTACACCAGCGTGCACCCTCACGCTGTTTGTGCAATAAGCACTCACTTTACTTTCAATTGCAATCAATTCAGAAAGTTGGATTTCATCAAAGTTTTAACAATGAAAAACTTCTGCACTGAAGAGGATGTTATATCTAATCTATTGGACAATAATCGCTTGCAAATGAACAGCGGTTTCAGTTTACATTTTCAAGCGAGCTGAAATGAAAGGCAATTGCCCCCCAATGCTTGCGTGCCACACTCCAGCACCCAGAATCACACTGTATAATCCAGGTGTGTAGTGTTTGTTCAGAAGGCGTCTATTTCAGTGCTGCACTCCACAGCAACAACAGCAGGTCATTTGTTTCAATCTAACAAGAGATGGTAGCAACAGAGGAGGATGTTTCTTTTCTCTCAAAAACCTTGCGTCAGCTCGGGGAGGCTTTACATAATTTCTGTCATCATTCCTTATACCAGCCTAAAATCTCCTGCGGACTGCTCTGCTCTCCTGTGCAGTGCCATGCAGCAGCAGGTCTGTGTTGGTGGCTATTGGTGATAGTGTTACAATAGCTGTGGGGCTACACTCTACTTAAGCTGTCACGCCTGTAATGAACAGCAGATTTCGGTGTGAAGCAGCCCATTTGCTGGTGTGTGTGAGTTTGAAAGAGAGAAAAAAGAGAGGGTAGGCTTAAGTATAACATGACAAACATGGTACCTTTATGGGAGAAGGTCTGGCTGTCCGACCGCTGTGGCCTCGGCGAGTCGATGTTATGCACTTTTCAGATTTGCCCATTAAAAGATTTTAGCCATGCTAGCGGTGCGGCAGTATGGAGGAGAGTGTCAGTCAGTCCACCTCAGACATCTAAAGTATTGGATCAATTGCCACGAAATTTTGTGCAGACTCACTGAGTGCAGACTCAACCCTAATGACTTTGTGCATAGCGCTGATTAGCAAATGTTAGCATGCTAACACACTAAACTAACACAGCAAACATCATTTCTGCTAAACACCAGCATGCTGGCAATGTCATGTTTGTGGTGCATGTTAGCATGCTGACGTTAGCACTTAGCTCAAAGAACCTCTGTGCCTAAGTACAACCTCACAGAGCTGCTAGCTGCTTTGTAGAACGACTACACTAAAAGATGTGCAAAAACAAAGTTCAGCTGGAGCTAAAATTTGGCATAGCAGTCTGACTTAAAGCAAGCAAGTATCTTTGTTCTGGCAGCTGGATTTTTGCCAGTTTTGTGTCCCCGCAACAAACATCCAAAATCTCTGCAGACAGAGATTAATGTAACTTTTGGAAATACCCACTTGATCTGACTAACCCAAGTCTCGTATTAGCTTCAGCGTTAGCTTCACTTTCAATCTTATAGTCACACTATTAAAAAAAGAGAGAGAGAGATTTTTTTTTTTTTTTTTTTTAAGGTAAAACATTGTGAAAATGTTCTTGTGCTTTGTGGAAAAGTTGGCACATTCAAAAAGAGAAAATGTGATAAATACACCCTGGTGTTGCAGGATATGCTTGTGCCTCTACTGAAAACAAAGAAGAAAAAAAGGCAAAAAAGTATGTGGAGTTGAGTCGGGACTGTATGTTCTGTAACTACAGCTTCCCTGTTTGGAGTCCAGACGGGACCCCGGTTGCATGTCATCCCACCTCCATAGCAACTTTGCAGCTGATAAAAACATCCCATTCATAAAGAAACACAAATGCCCTCTCAGATTTGAAACAGTGATGTAATGCCATGATTTATTAGAGTTACTGGTGCATGATTAATTATGTAATATTGTGATGTCATCCTGAATGTATTCACTTCAGCTGTAGTTGAAAGAAATATATTTTTTTTAGTTAGCAGAAATTTCGTTCTAATGAGACTCGGCAGTGCTTGAGATGCTGTTGTGTCGCTGCTTCTTTTTCTCCAGTTTCTCTTCCTTTTTTTCACTAGTAGTTTTTAAGCATCTTTCCTCATTTGCGCAATTCTCTGCATCTTTTTCTGTACGTCTGTGTCTCATTTGTCTCCTTTCTGTTTCCCTCTTAATTTTTTCTCCTTCCACTTACTTTCATACAGTAGCTCTGTTGCCTCAGCACTTCTCTCACTGTGTGTGTCTGCTACGTGTGTGTGTGTGTGTGCGTGCATGTGTGTGTGTGTGTGTGTGTGTGTTCCTTTTCTTAGTGACATTTCCGTGCCAGGTGTGACAAATGGCAGGCAGAGAGGAAACATTTATTCCCTGTGGTGAGCTTAATTAGCCTATCAGCTAAGCCTTGGCACCAGCTTGTTTTGAAAACCACACACACACACTTGCATGCACACACATTTATCCTCAAGTAAGAATCCGACAACAAGTGCACACACACGCACACACACGCAACAGACAAATCACTTCAGTACATGAACCGCACAGATAATTGGACAGTACAATTAAATGATGTCTAAATCACGGCTCCAACCCTTATTTTTCTTCTCTGGCTTCACATCCAGAGGGACTCAGCTGTAGCCAACCTCATCTTTTCTCTATTAAAAGGTTAAATCATTTACAAATTACAGCTCTCTTCCAGCAGTTAGCATATGGTGGGTGTGGAGAGGCCATACAGGGCCAACAGGCGAGACTGGAGGAGAGACAGTGAAGAGACAGCATGTGTACCTCTGCTGTGTGTGGTATTGTGAGTGTTGTATCACATTCAGTGCAGTTTTACGTCATGTATCCCTCTGTGTGTATCACTGTGTTTATGTGCGTGTGGAAACATCTGTCCGTTTGTGTGCTTTGTCTACTATCCTGCCAAACCACACATGTGCAGCTGAAGGATTGAAGTTTGGGGGAAGGTGGGTGGAGGGGGAGATGGTGACAGAGGAGGAGGAGGAGGAGAAGAAGGAGTCCTGGTGTCCAGTAACCCTGCAGCCAAGAAAGATGGCTGTGACACACTGTTGCTAATTACACATACACACACACACACAGACACACACACGCGCATAAAAGTGCTTCCAGCTGAATGAGTGGTGTCTGAGGGCCTTTCTTTGTCTCTTTTCTCCTCAATCTGTGGACAAATTACAGACATTATTGGCTACAAAAGCGACTCCCTGTCTACCTCCGCCTTTCCCTCTTTTCTCTGAGCCGGGGCCACGTATGTCCCCCGTGCACCCCTGCTGTGGAGAAGGAAATGAAAGCCAAAAATGTTGCTGATGTGTCTCCCTTCTAAACACTGGGGTTTCTGGGCTTTGATGCCAGCCAGGTGGTGGAGGGGATATTAAGGTGCCCTTTAAGAGTAGAAATGGGGGAGGTGAACATTGTAATTTGACCAGATTGTGTTGCAACTTGTTTTGGGCGTGGCCTGGTCTGGCAGCCCTGCTGGCAACAAATAGCTTTTGATGTCAGGGTTAAAAGGTATGCTTGGATTTTGGAGAGACCCCATGCTGTTCTGAGGTGGGATTAGTGTTGGAGAGTCAACAATGAGCAGAGAAGCACAGTACTTGTTGTTCTCCAGCACCCCAGCAGTTCTGCTGATTAGCTCGAATTGCTGCAGAATTGGAAGGTATGTTTGCTTATTGCATTTTAATAGATGGATAGATCCATTGTACATCTCTGTCTTTCATGATCTCTACTACTGCAAATTCTCTCCCAAGCTGTTAATACAGTAACTGTGCTTGTATTCCACTTACCTGGTCAAACAAGTGTTAAAAATTAACATGTGACCCACTGGTTAATGAACCCAATCCACTTTGTCCAGTCAGGGTTTGGCATTAGTAAAAAGCCACTTGATGGCTGCCAGGAGATTAAGAGTCGTGATAGAGTGAGAGAGAGGAGAAGTGGCAGCAGGATGGAAGCAGTGAGATTACCCTCATCTGACCACCACTCACCAGTGAATCCCAACATGTCTAGCAATAAATTCAAACAGACATGTACCCAAGACTTGAGTTGTAGAAAAACTTGAGGGAATTGATGTCAGATTTGATACTCGGGTCAGGCAGGAAAATCAGTTACTGTAATTGCTGCCGTAGGGAAACTAATTCTGTCACAAAGGGACTAAAAACTCATTTTGTGTTTTTAGCAGAGCCAGTGTACAAAATGTTCACCCTGTAAACGTTATCATTAGACTGTTGATTTTTATCTTGGATACATTTGAGGTCCTTAAAAACTATGAAAACAGCTTAGAGTCTGAAAAAAGTCTTTCTGATTCAGGGTCCGCTGTGCCGGACAGTGGGGACTTCAGTCATTTAGAAGTTTTAACGATCTGGGTGTCAGACCAAAAGATCGTATCTCGTATCAGACGTCTCTCCACTCCTTATTGCTAGCTTAGGTGCTTAACTCCTCACCTTCACTCTCTCTCCCCTCCCCCTGCTTTCCCTGTTTTCCTCTGATCTTTATCTCCTTGTCATTCCATCAGACTGATAACTCTGGAGACTTTTGTGACTTCAGAAAGTTATCAACTTCATATCCCTGAAACTGTAGAGTTTACTTTTCTTTTTCTTTTTCTTTTTCTTTTTTTTGTAATTTTGTAATGGCCAAGCATGACTGGCAACATGTCGCACTGTATGAACCAATGAGAGTATCACAGCTGCTTGGAGAAAAGTCATTAGTCGCTTGCATTTGTTGTTTAGATGCAAATCTGACCACATGATGTGACTTCCAAATGAATTGATTATAATCATTTGCAAAATTATATTCAAGACAAAATGTTTAACTGCTCAGCATGCAAAATGCATTAAGCAAATGTAAATGCAACAACTGGACCATACACACTTTTGAAAAAGTAATTTTTTGTGTGTATTTCTGCTTCATTTAATGTTTGTGCTACACCCTGACAGATTTTCGCCACCAATTCTCTTAGTGGATACCCAACCAGCAACTGTCTCCACAGGCTACTCTCATTGCTGTAACACAGTCTGAACCGTTTCTGTCTGACAGACAAGAAGTGATTATAAGACTGTGACCAGACTCAAAATATCCCCTCTGGAAATAATTGAAGCCCTAGCGGGGTCCTCAGTTACACCGTAATACATCATGCATTTAAGCACACGTGACACATCTGTATTTGTCTTGTCCCTGGCCCTGATGCTGGTGTGATACTTGTGTAAGCCCACGAATGATACTTCAGTACCACCCTTATTTCATTGATGGCCAACACTATACAATCCCATAAATGTCTGGTTCACTGTGATCGTCCCTCTGCCTCTTGGACAGATAATAAACCTCTGATTCTTTGTTTTAAATGACTGAGGATGGCTTACATTTTATCTTAAAGCTCAAAAGTACTTTCAACCACATCAGAACCAGAATCCTTTACCTGGGCTTTTGTCCCCACATCCTGGACTAACTCACAAAAGCCAATAGTATGCTTCAGTCTGAGTGCTTGTCGATTTGTCAGACAATAACTTTCTGTGTGTACAAGTGCGTCACCATAACTGCCTTTGAAGAGAGACTGTCTGACATTATGTGCCATTATTCGCATTTATCATGTCTTGACTTTTGACTTCTTTTATGATGGCAGGCTTTTAACCCTGCATTTGAATGGGGACATACCAAACAGATATAGAATGAGGACTTTTGGTACCACCTAGTTTCCATTGTACCTCGGTCTTAAGGCACAACTAAAGACCCACAAGCCTTGCGGTTGCCTCAAACAGAAAATACTAATGTAGATATTTTAAATTAACCTGTGTCTCATTATGTTCCTAGAAATTGTACCAGAGATATTTACGATGACATCTGAAGCTAAATGAATCCCTCAGCTTCCTCACCGCTAAGACTAATGTACATCGAGTGAACTGAGCTCAGCCTGAGCTCTCAGTCTGATCAGAGAAGATCAACACAGGATCTCACAGAAACTTAACACTCCTTCACCCAGGCTATCAGTATCCGGTCTAATCTTAGCTAAATGCTTTTGTTCTCTGTGTACTCTCAACTCTTTCTAGTATGTTGCTCTCTTGTATGTGACCTGCAGCTGTGCAGCTGTGCAGTTGGGCTCATTGGACAAGCTCAGGCCCACACACATAAGCCTTGGGTGATTAAAACTGTGTCTCTCCTCCATCTTTTCATCTTGTTTTTTCACCCCACCATCAGTCTGTCAGTGCACAGAAATTCATTTCCTCTGCAGGTGTAAACAGAGCAGATATGGCACTGACCTCGGTGTACAGTACGTGTTCTCTTTGTATTGTTAGGGTGACACAGGTCACTGGCAATTTATGTCATTTGCAAAATTGTGTCCCCAGAAAAATGGCTCTCATTATAGTCTGGTCCTGATGTGGTCATGCAGTGTTCTTTTTCAGAGCCGAATTCCTCTTGACACTGCATACAGATGAGAAAGAGAGAGATGATGTGCGGCAAGAACCGAGTCTCATTTGAACCCATGCTGAGATGTGTTGAGATGTATGTATGCGCATCTGAGTCACCAGACCTACCAGGAAACCAAAACATAATTAATAAATGTAATTAACAGGTGCCTTTTATTCCCCTCAAAGCAGAGGTATAATAGGAAATATCAAAACAAATTAAAGCAATCCCCAGGACTCTTATTAGCTTTGATAAGAAGGTAATGTTTCTTTCCTGTTTGTTTGTCAGCAGCCAGAACATCTCAGAAACCTTAAGCTTGACAGTTCATTCTCAACCTTGGAAACAGGTGACAAAACAATCTGAAACTCTCAGCCACATTACAACAATTCATCAGTCATGTGGTTGAAAGCTCTGTAACGAGCCAGCAAGTGGATCTTGAGCTGGGATTGTTTTGTCAAATCAAAAACACGTGAATAAAAACAATGAAATTTGGTGGAAAGTTGAGGCCACGGAACAAGAAAGAGTTGAGTTTTGGTGCAGATTTGCATCCAAGTGGTGATTTGACGAGGGTAGTCCCTCGACCTCTGATACAATCCACAGGAGCAGAGGTTTTACCTTGTTCGCCATCAGCAAGTGTTTTCATGCTAATTTTGCTCTTTAGCTTTACATAAACCACATTTTTGGACAAACTGAATTTGAACCTGATGATGTCACTAGATGAAAAGTCAAGAGACGACCAAAATCCCAACAATTCACGACATGAACGTCTCTAGCAAATTTCATTGAAAATCCTTTCAACAGTTGTTTAGACGCTTCACTCCAAAACACAAACGCAGGTGCTTACTCTTGTTGCAGCTCGCAATATGGATTCTCTGTGGGTGCCAACAAGTCATCTAACATTAATAAAGGAAACGAAACTACTTAGGAAACTAACAAAAAAGTTCACTTGCCAATTTTTGGTTTCACTGTGGAAGTGAAACCAAAATCTCACCATTGTGCTATATTTGCACATGATTATCATGCTGCACTGAAATGCAGACACACAGGAGTGAAATGCACATGTAGACACATGCCCCCTCTTCTCTTTTTTTCTATTCACCCTATATGAGAAGGATTCAGCGCATGAATGGATCTTGCCGAAACCCTCGCGAGCTCGCCATTTTCAGGTTTTGCGGTTGACCCACACAGTGCGAAACCCGCCGACCTTTGCGTTGGGGGTCACTCTGGGGTCATGCCGTGTCACTTGTATGTCACACAGATGACTGGAATCTCAGCTATTTTCCCTGACACACTCACCACAGACTTTACATCATACGTTAGCATGTCGTTCCCACCAGCCCATTCATACAGAAGAAAGAAAGGGGGTGGGGGCCTTTACCATCAGTGATCTTTTCTCTCCTCTCTCTCTCTCTCTGTTGCTCTCCTCCTCTACTCCTCTTCTTTACGTTTCTCTCAGTTTTAATCTTGCTATGTCCCCACCACCCTCATCTACTTGTAATCTCTCTTTCTCTCTCTTTCTCTCTCACAGCCCTTTTTTTCTCCTTTATCTCTTCTATTCTTAACCCCTGGTCTTTTGGGGTCCTCAGTAAAAAGTTTGTGAAGGGCTCTTCATCTGTGGCACACACACACTCACACAAATGCGTACACGTACACGTACACACACACACACACACACACACACACACACACACACACACCCTTTCTTTCCACCCCTATAGATCAGCTGTAGGATCCCACTGTGCTGTCTGACCACGTGGGCTTGAATGCACAGAAGGGATCCTCTGTTGCGGTGCCATTCAGCAGAGGCCCATGATGTCACCAGGAAATCGCCTTCATCTGACACATACACACATATACACACCCGCTGCACAGAGACGCAGCTCCTCCCCCGCTCTCTTTTCTTCTCATCGCCGTGGTGAATGGAATTGCATGGCTGTGCAGTTCAATCACTGTCAAGTGCAAAGAAAAGGGGTCTCTTGTGCAAAATTTCATGATTCACAATTGATTAAATAGGGGTGTCATTTCATGGCTGAACAGGGAGGTGTGCGGGGAGAGAGGAGAGGAGGGGGGGGGTGAGACTTTTTCATGCCCTTGTGAGATATGGCTCAGAAATCGCCTGATGGGCCCCATTCAGAGCTGGAGATGTAAAGTTCTGGGCTTTATTCACAGAGGAAAATAAGAGGCCGGTATAAGAGAGAGGAGGGGGTAAAGGGACACAGTAGGGGAATTGCCAGTATCTTCTCATGGCTTGTTAAAGGGCTTTCATGCCCTTGAGAGTTATAGACCTAATATACTGTATGTTAGTCGTATGATTTAGATTCCTGTTGTCATCTGGAAACTCCCAGGGTTCACCCAGCAGGAAGGCAGAGGGGGAAAGATGACAGGAAGTAGAGGTTGAGAAGAAAAGAGGATGTTTCTGAAGGAATGAGTGGGCATATATCATTTCACTGTACTCTACAGAAGGATATTGACTACAATAGTAATGAGGTTAGAGAGAAATATTTCAGCACTGTATTGTGGCCATTGTTTTGAGTCACAAACCTCAGATTGTAACTACTGTGGTTGCTTGATTGAAACCCAGTCATTCTA
This sequence comes from Seriola dumerili, assembly GCF_002260705.1. Classification (NCBI taxonomy): domain Eukaryota; kingdom Metazoa; phylum Chordata; class Actinopteri; order Carangiformes; family Carangidae; genus Seriola; species Seriola dumerili. The sequence goes on along the minus strand of NW_019174485.1, from coordinate 747,390 downwards.
ACGTCAGAACTGTATCTGGCTTCAGTAGGAAGCAGTGTTACAAAACAGTCAGGTGACCTGCACTCTCACACTTTAGCTTACTTGGGTTCTAATGTTGATAAAGACAATCTAATACATTGCTCCTTTTAGGAAACTATTTTATTTGCCGGCTTACCTGAATCTATCATAAATATTGTGAAGTAAACCGTGCTGTTACCAATATTTTTTATCTCATGACATCTACAAAACAATTCTGTAACATTTTTGATGATTAGATATAGATTTCAGCTTACATTTTATTGTAAAATAGTACTAAAATACAGTGTACTGAGGGGGATTTGGAGTATAATTAGCAAACATTAGCAAGACTAGCTGCTGGTCAGTTTAGTGAGATGTTACACTATTTAACTTTTTAGAATCAGAAGTTGGAAATTCACAGCCGGTAGGTCAGACACTTTGTTAATAACAGTTATTGTTGTTAATTATTAGTTATTAGTTATCATAGATGTCTGCATTACTTTAGCTCACGTAGCGTTATGTAGGTATTGGCTAGCTGAGTAATGGTAGCTGTCAATAGATTCAGAAAGCATTGTTAGCTTTGTGTTACACCTCCATGTGTCAAAACTAAAATGATTTATTTCTTTATTTGTGGCTCCAACGGTGAGAGGGTTTATTTAATGAAATTCCATATGGAGAATTTTAGCCTTTTTATGGTTGAAGTGGGACTGATGCCACCATACGGCAACTCTGGAGTCTCAACTCCAACTCCCTATGTAATAGACAATGAGCAGTAAATTAGGATTTCAGAAGCCTATGAATCATCATCAGTTTGTGTCATCACTGGCAGCTATAGAGTTACACAACAGTGATTTTAGTATCTATAATATGCATAAATTACCCTCACCTTTGCCCTGTCTGTACTGCCTGTACAGTGAATAGCTATTCCAGGACAAAGCACAATAATGCACACAGCTTTTTATCACTGAACAGACACATTTCTATTTCACCAGTACCTTTTGGCATTGCTATTATTACTTTAGTAGATATTAAATCACATTTTTTTCTAAATGTATATTCATAAGTGATGGATAAACAACTAGCATTAAAATTACTGTGAATTAATTCTCTTGTTTTTGCATGTCAGACATGTTTATGGAATAGAAAAATATCTTGGTGAGCATGGGTATGTAAATTTTTCTCTTAGAGGTGTTTATTTTTTTATTTACATACTGTATATACTGAGGCACTCACACCTCTAAGACTCAATACGCTGTACGACTCCTGGCTTCTGCTGCCTCCACAGCAGACAAATCATATATTACTACACACACACACACACTCACACACACACACACGCACACATGCACACACACACGGGCAGAAAACACACACAGGCCCCAGGATAAATGTGACTTGCACAAAACCAGTCTCACAAGTGACTAGTGTGTTTGTGAGTCTGCAGATTTGTACAGAATGGTGTGTTTATTAGAAACAGTACATGGAACAAGTTACACAGGTGTGTGTGTGTGTGTGTGTGTGTGTGTGTGTGTGTGTGTGTGTGTGTGTGTGTGTGTGTGTGTGTGTGTGTGTGTGTGTGTGAGTTGAGTAATCCATCTATGTAAGCTGCTGGGATGCAGAGTAAAGATTTTTGAGAGGAGAAGGCGAACCAGCCCTCGTGAGACTCAGGCCGGCCGGCTTCGCTCTTGCCACAAGCTTTGGGGATTTGAGCTCTAACATTGTTCTCAGTGTGAGTTTCCTTGTTGTTGATACACACTCAGAGTTATTTGAGGTCGTCTCTCAACCCTATTTCTCTTTAATCCAATTTCGTGGGAAAGTTCCAGAAGAGAATAATCTTGATATCAACACATTTATGGTATTTTCTTATTTTCCCAGTGTAGCATTCGCCTCAGTTCATTTCCACATCAATGAGTAGATTCTAAATTAAATTATGCCCATTAAGTGACTCATTTACGTCTCAAGCATTTATCTGATGCTCTTATCCAGAGTGACTTATAGTAAGTGCAAAAGATGAATCCGCTTGAATTCCTGAATTTCGGATGCTCAAAACAGCCAAGAGAAAGGATTTTAATGGTCCGGAGTGAGTGTAGAATACTAATGTGTGATCTTGCTACATGAAGTATTAGTGGCCGGGAAGAACAAAGGTTTTTCCACCGCAGGAGCAAGCTAATTAAACATATAAGTGGCTATATCAAACATGTAGTGAGGTGGCACTGAATCAACACTGAGCACAGCGGAGGCCATGAACTGCTCTAAAATATTTCTCAAACTGCCTGGAGAGAAGAAGAAATTCACATTAACCTCGTTTATTATTCTAAACCGATCGTTTAATGTATTTTATTCATACTTAAGCACACCCTAGTAAATGTGTTTCCATTCCCACACAGCGCTTTTTCATTCTCTCACAAATAGATTTTAGTTACCTTGCACTAAAATGCATGATGATACATCGTGTATCCCGCAGCAGCAAACACATTGTTTTTAAGAGTGGTTTGTCATTTTGGGAAACACTCTTATTTACTTTCTTTCCAAGAGTTAGATGAGAAGTATGATACTTTTCACTCGATTAGCTTTCTTACTGTGACAGGTCAAAATGTCCTCCATGAACAGGGCACATTGGCAGCACTACAGCAAGCCAGAGAGCTCCGCTTCGTGCTGACAATTAGCCCAACTTTAAATATAAATAGATGATCCTGGGTTAATGCTAACCAGGGTTTAAAGACATAGTATGTACTTAAATATTGGCCCGTACATATAATGTTTTATGATAAGGAAATATGACCGGCCGAGTTGTTATCATCCTTTAAATCTCCTCTTAAACATTATTTTTATTATTATTCATCCTGCCCAGACAAAACTGCAACAAAGCTGACAGGACAGTGACGGAGATGTCAATCAAGCAGTCAGTCCGTACACGCCCACACACTCCTCAGAAAAGTCTCATCACCTGTGTGCGTTTACCGTGAGTGTGTAATATCCTGTCTGTGATATCCTGAGACGTTTTGGACGAGACTGCACAGGTGAACATCAGTGCTCTGAGTGGGCTGAGCATTATGTGTACACAAGTGGAGCTCTGGGGGGAAAAAAAAACTATTGCGGGAGATCACAGAAGTATTGCAATGGAATGCAAATATATTGTGAGGGAAGCCAAAGTATTTTTTAATTCCACTTTGGTCTTGTGGAAACTCCTCAGTGAACCCCCTACAGTTAATACATTTCTTCATATGTATCCTTGTGGTTTTTCGTGCCGAGCTTTGCTGTATTTAAAAAGGTTTTGAGGAAGAGAAACTCCTTCTATCTTTCTTGTGTCTGTGGTTGTGAGCGCAGAGGTGTTTTTGTGTCCTTGCCCAGTTGAAATCCATGCATGCAAATGTAATCAGTGAAGCCATATAATTACAACACAAGAATATCCACCAGAAAGGAGTGGAAATTCAACAGCAGTTTGTGAGTTCCCCTCTGCCCTCTGGCCTTAGTGAATACCCACGAGTCTCAAACCCTTGGATCTTGGTATCTGGAAGACTTTGGTCTTTTTTCAGTGGTAGTAGCCAGTTGCAATCATTTGTCTGTTAAAGAAGTTTCCCAGAGGAGAGACACTTTTTAAAAAAAAAAATATTTTTGCTTTCTTTTCAGATAATGCATCCTTTCTCCGAATTTCATTTTCCATTCTCAAAGCTGTGAAAGTCACTCCCAGCCCTTCTCACTGTCTGTCTCCTCTAGGTATTTCTAACCCATTTGCGCGCGCACACACACACACACACACAGATAGACACACACCATTTTCACCACTTTTGCTCTGGGGCTTGTCCCAGGGCACAAAACAAGAGGCTTCTGTGCAAAGCAAACCCATGCTGTTCTTTCAGAGCCGCCACTAATCGTGCGTTTGTACACACACACACACACACACACACACACACACACACACATACGTACACACTTACATCACATGTGACTAGCATTCCGCCAGTTTTAGCCTCTGGAAAAGAAGGGGATTGAGGGGATTGACTGAAGAGAAAAAGGAAGAGAAAGGTAGCAGCAACTAAGGAAATATTCATAACTAGAAGACAGAATACAACGAAAACCCCAAATAGTGAACCCAAGCACAACATTTCTTATAAAGTCCAGTAGACTGGAGCATCAAAAATATCCCTCCATGACTCATCTGTGTATTTCTTTACCCTGTTTGCAGCGTAATTTTTCTTACTGCCAGTTTAGACCCTGTGAAACTCTTTACTGTAGGCTATTTGTTATTGAACTGAAGTGAAGCTCAGTCTACTTTGCTATACTTTGAAAATCCTCCTGGATAAGAGTGTTTGATACCTAAACTGTGAATCTAAGAACATAGAAAAGAACAACTGTTCTTGCCCCCAAACTCTGCAGCTGATAAGCTACGATAAGTAAGACTTCTAAGAAGTCACGAAGCATTTAGGTCATCCCCGCTCTACCCCAGCTCATCTCTACCCGAGGTGTCCTGAGGTGCTAGAGCAGCTGTGAACTAAAGTCTGTCAGTGTATCAGTCTCCCGTGTCATGCCAGATGCCACATCTTGCTCAGAGTATTGCAGGGATTCAGTCCAGGTAATTAATCTGAGCTTGTTAGCCACATGGCAGGCAGGTCGTAGCAGAATCTGGCCCGCACGCCATGCCGAGGTGACTCAACACCCACCTACTCATGCATAGTCAGTGGGCAGTTCTTAATAAACCTGTGTATATGTTTATGTACATTGTGTCGCGGTTGTCTGCATGCTGTCCATACAGCAGCTTGTGTTGACAGAGTACGCGCTGCTGGCACACGCAGTATCTTATCTCAGCTCGGCTCCCGTAGGAATGATGTCTTTAAAGTGAGCGGGCTGAGAGGGTGGGGTGAAACTGATATGTGCTGCTACCTTGCTCTCCCTCACATCTACCATGGGACTGCAACAGTAAATGATGGCATTAGGAAGGAGGGGAGGGGGGCGGAGCAGATGAACTGCTTTCCTTCCCAGAGCGAGGGATGATACGTGGGCCAGGGAGGAGGTGGAGGAGGAGAGGGGTGAAGCTGGACAGGTGCTGAGAGAGAGATATGTGCTCTTTTTTCTCAGCTGCACAGGAGATTGGGAGGAATGGAGAGAAAGGGAGAGAGAGAAAAAGGACAGGTGAAATATTTCCCCCTGTGGCAGGGGAAATGAGGGAAAGTGGAAAGGGCCAGCTCTGTGTTGAGGAATGGACTAAACCATTCCCGGAGGGGGTGCTGAAGCTCCCAGCCCCACAGGCCTCTCTCTAAATGTACCTACCAGTGATGGATGATATTAACGTTTACCCCCTCTGCTTTTTCCTCACTTCTCAGCAGAGCTCAGGGAGCTCACTGTTTGTGTGTGTGTGTGTGTGTGTGTGTGTGTGTGTGTGTGTGTGTGTGTGTGTGTGTGTGTGTGTGTGTGTGTGTGTGTGTGTGCGCAGAGCCAGCACAGCGCATGCCAGGCAATCCTGGCTTGGCCTCCCCGACACTCCCAGGGAGCAGAAAACATATCCCCTGCAACAATCGATAGCTACCCCCAGCTCCCAGCCCCATCTGCAGTCCAACGCAGCCCCTATCTCCAGTCGCTGCCACTACTATTAATTCTGTGCCCCACCGCTTCCTGCTTACAGCCCGGTCCCTGAGATTAAAGAGCAGCACAGCTACTGGAGTTCTTTGCTCACAGGAGGAGGGGGAGGAGGAGGGAGAAAGGGGCACAGTGTGAAGATTGTTTATCCAGAGGAATCTCCTCACCGCTAACTTACAAATACTACTCATTTCCACTTCAGGCCCACATGGGGCTAACCTCTTCTGACTCTTGTCCATGCCAATTAATTTGCAACAAATCAACATCTTTGTGATGCTTTTTTTTTTTTTGCTCTTTTTTTCCCCCCAAAGAAAATGATATACACAGTTGTAGCCAGCTGGGCTGCATTCAGAGAAGTAGTTTAAGTACGGTGATGTCATGCTGAAATGATAAGTCTATTTATCAAAGTGAATCTTGAACTTATTTAATAATAATTGCTGATGAGTCATTTATCAAACAAAAATGCCAAACATTTGCTGGATACAGCTTCTCAATTGCTCTTTTTTTTTGCCTTTGTTTGTGATTATTTATTACATTTCCTTAATTAAAGAAATGGATAAATAAAAAATGGATTTTCGTACTTTTGGTCAGAGCCAGGCTACGTGTTGCTGTTTCCCCCTGGTTCCAGTCTTTATGCTAAGCTAACCATCTCCTCGCTCCAACTTGATATTTACTGTACAGACATGAGAGTGGTATTGATCATCTCATTGAACTCTCAACATGAAAGAGAGGAAGCATATTGCCTAACTCGTCTTGTGATACATGTAATATTATATTTCTTAAAAATGAAATCATTTCTTCTGACGTTAGTGGAGGTTTTCTTTATTTTAGGTGATTTATTTTTACAGTGTTTCAATATTATTGACAATAAATGATTAATCAAAAAATAGTCAATATATTAGACATGCGTTAGGAGTGATTAGGAAATTGTCTATAGGCCTAGAGCTAACTTATTTCCATTATCAGTTTTTCTGTCAATTAAAATCATTAGAAATGCCCCTTGCAGTTACAGATATTTAAATTACCTGTTGTATCTAACGAATTCAAAAACCAAACACCTAATATCAACTGAAAAAAAGAATATTCACCTTTGAGAAGCAGGAGTCAATGAATATTTGGCATTTTAGCCTAAAAAAGACATACATGATTTATCAATTACTAAAATAACTGAGATGAAGTTATTGCTGATCGACTCATGAATAAATCAACAAATTATTTCACCTCTAAATGTGTGTTCAGCCTGCGCCTGGTATCTATCTGCTGTAAATGAGGTAGATTTGTTCCATCAAGATGAGTGGGGGGACATTCTGCATTACGGTTGCTCACTTGTGTCCCTTATCGTCTCATGTCTCTCCGGTGGGACTCACAGTGGGAGTATCCGTCTCTCCGGGGCGAACACATGCTGCCCCTGCTTTACTTGCTGTTTCTCTCCCCCCTTAAACACACACACTCAAGTGAAAGCTTTTGGGGGGAAAAAAAAAATCCAGAAGAAGCACTGTACACACATAATCGTGAATGCACACAGACTAATTTTACCTCTGCAAACATCCAGTGACTTGCACTGCATGGATTAGCCTCCTAAAGCATTCCCTTTGAAACTCGGCAAGTAGGGATTTCTTTTTAGGTGATCACTGCCCTAAGCAGCTGTTACACGCAGGATTAGCAGGTTCTGCCATTCAGACAACATGGTCTGTTTAAACTGGCAGAGTGAAGAAAGTAGAGAAAGACAAGGAGGGGAGGGGAACGCGAGAGAGGTTATGATAGGCAGGAGAAGAGATGAAGTGGAGAATAAAGGGGGGGAGGGGTGCGAGAGATGTGAAATGGGGACCAGATGATAAGAGAAGGGGAGCGAGATGTGGAGCAGAAGGAATGAGAGGTGAAAGGAGCAGAGCAGAGGGGTGGAATCGGGATGTGTGAAGAAAAGTGTGAAGGGAAGGAGAGGCAAAGAACCAGGAGAAGTCAGATGCATGGAGAAAAATGAGTGAGAGAGGAGAGGAGAGGAGAGGAGAGGAGAGGGGTGAATGCTTAAAGGTATCCAGTGTTGTGAGAATCAGATCTCTGCCAAGGAAGCTTAAAAGGAGCTGACAATGAGAATATTGTTCTCCCTCTGTTTTTCATCCAGTTTTTTGTTTCTTGCTTCACTTGTATAATATCATCCCCCTCCTTGTCTGTGTGAGTGTGAAAGTGTGTCATCCAGCCACCTTTGTAATTGTGCTGGTACAAGGTGTTTGCAGAGAGAGAGCCTTGATGGGCTGATAACAGGCCTGGCTTTAGGGGTGGAAAGACATTTCCATGCTGAGCACCTGGCTCACAATAGCATCTCACTTGCCTCCCTTGTGCCTCCCACATCTCCTGCTCCCATTCTGCCCCCCCCCCCCCCCCCCCCTTTCATTCCTCTTGTAAATGGAGAAACACATCAGGGATCCCTGTTGTTATGAGCTCTATCTTTCCTCGGCTGCTGTTTGTCGTTCCGTTCCCCCTCACTCTGCCTCTTCTCTTGTGTGTCTAGCAAGGTGTGCAACAGTGGCGTGGCAGCCAGGCAGCTTTCTTACTTTTCTGTTTGATGCATCGTGGCACATTTCGCTGGAACAAGCCAGCACTTCCTTGGAGCAGAACCCATGACTCGTGTCAGCGCTCCTTCGCCTCGCGATCCCCACTTTCACTCATTACCCTTTTTCCCTTCTCTCTGCTATCCCCTGTGCCCCTCCTTCGCTTTTAGCCTATTCTGCTGGAAAGATAGGGAAATTGTACATTCAGACGTTCGCACACACGCGCACACACTATCTCATATATGCAGACACACTGCGCTGACAAGTGCAGCCTTTCCAGTCACACGCCTCACCACTACAATTTCTTCACATTCTCACGTGGCTCCAGTGAAAAAGCAATTGTACGCACGCACGCACGCACGCACGCACGCACGCACGCACGCACGCACACACACACACACACACACACACACACACACACACACACATACACACGCACACAAACGTTAGCACCCACACAAACTCAGTCATATTCTGGCCCTTTATCCCTTCTTGGTAATCTGTTTACCAAGTGCCGGGCCCATTTGAGGGAGAATTTAATTGAAACCGGGGCTAATCTGATGATGGCACGGCCCTGCATCACCTCCACTTAGGTTGCACCTTGTAGTCCTCACACTCAATACCTTGCTACTTCATTTCATGCCTCACGGTTCAATGCAGCGCTGCCCGCTCATACATGCCACATTGATTGTTAATCCGACATTTGATATGCACCGCGCTCACTCAATTCTGATCTTGTTTTTCTTGTTTGTGCCCCCCTCCCCACCCCTCCTCTTTTCCCACTCTCCTCCCAATGCTTCCCTTGTCTTTCCCCTCCTGTTCCCACTCTCTTCATCCAGGATGGATATTATTCCCACCGGCCAAAGGAGAAAAGTAGAGTGGACAGCAACAACGAGAACTCTGTGCCCAAAGACTTTGAAAACATAGACAATAGTAACTTTGGCGCGCGCTCTCAGCCACAGCGGCAGTCTGTAGGGGCCACCAGCAGCAAGCAGCAGCGGGAGCATCTGCAGGAGAAAGCCCACGCTCAGCAGCAGACCTGGCGGGACAACTCCCCCAGTCTGGGACGCAGCTCAAATGAAGTGCTGCCTGTAGGCCATCAGCCGCTGGCGGTCGGCAACAACGCCTCCTACCCAAATGGTCAGGGCGTCGCGGGAGTTTCACGGCAGCAATACCGTACCTCACAGGCCCAACAGGCCCAGTCACAGCACAGGCATCAGCACCCCCACAGGAGGCAGGCGACTGCGGCGCCGCTGGAGGTGACCTACGATCAGCCACCCAAGTGCGAGATCAGTGGGAAGGAAGCCATTTCAGCTCTCTCCAGAGCCAAGAGCAAGGAGTGCCGGCAACAGATCGCAGAGGTGTACTGCAGACACAAGGAAGGGCAGTTGATGCCTGAGAAGGTCACTCGCTACTGCCCCCTTGAGGGTGAGTCCATCAGCGTAATTACATCGATTTTAGTTCATTCAAATGGTTATGTCTGTGGAGGTAAGGTTGTCAATTTGTATTCTGCACAAAAATCCTGTCATTGAACTGGTCGATATCTATCAAGGTTAACTACGAGGGGACATGTGATGTAATAGTGTTATGTGTTGTAGAATGTCAGATGCCACGTAGATAGCTTCAAGCCCCTGAAAACTTAGTTTCCAGTCTTCCGAAATTTGGAAAAATATATTCAAAGTTACTGTTTATTGAGAGTGTAACACCCATCAGATCTGTGTGGGTTTGGTTAATCAGATTTCGTAGTCACATTATGATTCCAGTGTTACTTAACTCTGATTGGTCCAGCATGTTAAGCATGTGGCATCACCTTTTTCCAGCTGAGCCCCACCCAATTCAAACCGGTGAGAAAAGCACAGACAAAAACACAGTGTGCTGTGCTCTTTAAATGATTATTCATCTCAAGTCACTTTAAAAAACTTCAGGATATCAATAAGCTACTTGAGGTTTTTGCTTGAGTTGATCTTTCTGGTTGGTTTACTACAAGTACAAAACACAAAGTAAAACAAACCTCCTTGAAATAATACTGACAGGTTGTCAATGTCCTTTCTTGGTATAGTTTGACATTTATTTTTTCACAATATTTCCTCTAGCTCTCTGCTGCACAGTTTTTTCACAGCAAAAATAACAATAATAATAAAATATAATAATAATAATAATATCCGCAAAGCTAAGTACAAGGAGTCTATTCTGACCATCCAGGCTTTAGTACATTGGTAAAATATTTCCTGTGCTTGCAATTGCAATTCTTGTCGAAGGCAAGAAATGTCTTTTTCACTGATGTGTAATTGGTGAAGTAAATTGTTGGAGAAAATGGGGATGCTGCTTGTATTCTCTCCAAATTGGTTTCCAATTTTCATTTGTTTTGTCAAAGCTGGCCAAAGAACACAGGTTCTCCTTTCTTTTCCTCAAACATACACACCCAAACACACACGCACACACACTTTTTTTCTCTAAGAAGACAGTTGCAGTCCGGTTGTGGGTTCTGTAAACAGAATCTGTTGTGGCTGCAGCCATCGATGAGCGGGCACGCATCAGCAACCATGTTTAAGTGAACAGCACATACACACAAGATACGTTTACACACATGGGAGTTGACTGAGTGCAGTATGGACAGCAGGGGAGGAGGAGAAAACTATTATACATCCTGCCTGTTCTCGTCAGATACCTGCCCGGCCCTCGCTCATGTTATTAGATCTCGAGGAGGCACAGTGACTTAGCAACTTCTGTGCATTCCCAGTCCCACAAGCAGGAGTATCGTTTGTCTGTGCCTAAGCTCCTGTCATCTCACACAGCTACTCACCATCCCACTCAAACTGACAGTTTGATCAAAAGAGACAAAGAAATTGAAAAGGGCTTTCCCCTGGTGGCTGGGCTGTAACAACACGACAGCTAAATTAAATCACTTTTCTTTCTTACTCTCCGTCTGCTTGTCTGCTGCCTGCCAATGTGTTATCTCTCTCTCTCTCTTTTCCTCTACCCTCCTCTGTTCCCCATCCCAATCCAAGTCCTAACCTTGTTAGCAGAGAATTGTCCAATTTGATTTGATCAGTAATCTGTCCTTGAGGCCTTGGCTAGATTAGCAATTGTGTATTAGCATCAATGAATACAGGAGGAACATGGTCACGACGTGGCCCCCTATATGCTAACTTGGCTAATCATGATATGACTGGGCTGCGTTGCTCCAGCAGAGGTATTGACAGACGGTGACCTTGAATGTAGCATTAACTAAATGGCCTTGTACTGAGAGATATTTGATTATAAATGTTACTTAAAGCTTTTAAACTAAATATTTATGGGTGAAGGAGGTTGTTCCTTAGTCACAAATCCACAAAGAACTATTACCCGACTCTGCAGTTCCTCACACCCTCTTTTAGCTCATTGTTTTGGTTTTCAGGCGCCTGTAACTTCACTGTTGTGGCTCACTCTGGCTCATGGTTTGCATCCGCAGCATTGTGCTTCTTTCAGCAGCTCTACTGTGTGCTTCCTGCCCAGCCCCAAACAGCAAACAATTAGCTGATTAGCTGATGAACCCAGTGGAGTGTTTTACAGCTTTAAAGTCAAATATCTCACTTAGCCGGTTGTTCTTAGCATTGTGTTAGCTGATAGTGTTAGCTGGTGATGTGGTAGACAGGAGTATGTGCTGAAGATAATAGTTTGGTTGTTGTTGTGGGTTGAACAATTTTGCTGCTGGTAAAAGCAACATACTAGTTTAGCTGACATGTTGTTAGCTCGTTGTTGTTAGCATTGCGTAAGCTGATAATGTTAGCTTGTGATGTGGTAGACACAAGTGTTTGGTTGTTATTGTGGGTTGAGCAGTGTGCGACCAGTGATAGCAGCATTCAGGTTTGCTTGATACGTTGTTAGCTGGTTGCTGTTAGCCAGCTCTAAATGAATGTGTCAATAGGCAACTGTCTGCTAACAAGCCATATCAACTTAAAAGGTGATAATGTCAGTGTTGTGTTTGCTCTGCCCCCCAAGTGGCCAAAAAAAAACATCAGGTTAAAAAGAAAATATATTGAGGTTTGTTATTGTAGACATATAAATCAAACCCATCGATATGATATGTTTGCAAACCTGGCTTTGTGGATGGTTTCAAGGAGCAGACAGAATCCCCGAGACATTTTCAAATGCAATTTGGTACAAGCCCTTTGGGATATAGCTCAGCTCTTGTTCTAACCTCTCATATGAGCAGTTAAGATGGAGGGTGGGTAAGAGCCCGAAGTTACACAAGATGATGGAGGAAGAGAGTGGGGTGATAACAGATGAGGGAGAGGCAGTTTAAAAGATTGATGACAAGGGGGAGCATGATGAAGAGTGATGAGTTCAAGAGGAGGGCTTCGTTTTTTTTCTTTCAGAATAGGCCTGCAGTCTCTTCAGGTTCAGGTCAAAAAATACTACACATGAAGCTCTTCTGCAGGTGAACACACATGTTCGACAGTAAAATTTAACAGTAAAATTTAAGTTCACGCACACACACACACACACACATACACACATACACACACACACTCACACAGCAGTGCTCATTAGTTCAGCTAGCTAGCATAGCACACACTCAAAGTGCTTTGTGAAGCGACTGGCCAATTATCCGTGTGCAAAGCAAACCAGTGAACCTTCTTAGCTGGCCACCAATTACCGTTCAATCTGATATGGCCCACAGCAGATTTCCCCCCTGAGCTAGTCACACACACATGCAGAGGGAGAGAGAGAGAAAGAGCAGCAAGAAATAAGTATGAGTGACTGACAGGAGCCACGGCCAATTGGAGCCAAGGGAGCATGTCATTAACCTCACCCTGGTGGTCAAACCTTTAAATAAACTCATGTTGTCACGATGTCATGATGTCACCTTGCCTTAAATTAAAATGAATGAGATTAGTTGAACGGGAGGGACCAGGCCTTCTTCTCCCCTCCCCGTCAACTCATAAGAAGAAGATATGTCGGACACTTGCCCGTAAATTTAGAGTAATTACAGGAGCCTAGGGCCAGACAGTTAGAGGAGCCGGGAGGGGCTTTTTTTTTTTAAGGAAACGTCACCTCAGAGGAATAAACGCCCCCCCCATCTCAGTGTTCCCTCAGCTTCCTCTACTTCTTTATCACAGACAGGCTCTTGGGAACTGAAGTCCTAAATTATAGTCATTAATCTCCTTAAGGCACGTTCTGTGAACAAACATGTCTCATAAACTGCGTGTGCACATTTGCTGTAATAACTTAAGATTCAAAAACAAACAATGTTTGTGATAATGTTCAGGGGACTTGATGGTGCAGAACTGCTTCAAGGAAGGTTTTTTTTAGGTTTGAAGCGCAAGTGTTTGTTTTTTCGAGCGGTTAAGGGTGGTACAAAACCACACGGTGGAGCTGTGTGAGCTTATCAATGGCTCTCAAGAGATTGTTGGAATTGCTTAATTTGATAGTGGCTTGGCAGGCCATGACCGGAGCTGCGCTTGCCTGTGTGCTTATTGTTGTCATTTGTGTGAAATCCAAAGCATCTTCTGGGAGTTTTGCCTGAGAGGAATGAAGGCACTTTGTCAAACTGTGCTCCACCCTGGAAGCCCCAGAGGAATCACTTATAGGATTCCTGTCTGAAAGAGGATAGTAGTTATAGTGTGTGTAGTGTCTCGTTGAAATTGTCAAAGTTCCAATTCAATTACATAAGAAAATAGATGAGTGAGCCAAGATTTTGTGGTACTGTTTTTTTGGTTCCACAGCAGGGCTTAAATATATGCTGTGGGTCCATGTGCATAATCGTGACCAATTTGGCCTCCTGAGAACGTCTGATGTATTTAAAGGACACAGTAGAGAGCAAAGTGAAATTACCTATGTTATACACCCACAGTCAGTGTTTTCTCAAGGCATACTGGTTGTATTATGGTCTTAATATATGTATATCTTCAAGATGATTGGTTTTATATCATTTTTTTAATATATTTTCCCTCAGTTCAGACTAAGTCACATTCAGACAGAATGTAAAATACCCACTGAATTGTGACATAGCAGTTAATTATTATGAATATGCTAATCACTATTCAGACTGCTACTTACTGTGTTGCTTAGCAACCTTGTTGTTTAGCTATTTCCGTTTATTGTTTAATAAAAGAATAGCAATTATCATTATTGCTATATTCATTATGCTTTCGAATTTGCTTTCTTTGTCCCTTGAATATATTTATAGATTCTCACCATTCTGTAAGGACTGATAGAACAGCCTCTTACAGTTTATCAAATAAATAACAGCAAACAGCCACTGATTATGTCACTGATGAAGAATCCATGCAGTGCTGTCTGAATTCATGCAGGAAAAAAGACTGAATTATGTACATTAATATTGACAGTGTGGTCTTTATGCCTGCACAGGTAAAGCCAATGTGAATGTCCAGTGGGATGAGGACTCTGCTGAGAGCTTTCCATTAAAACCAGTGAGAATAGCGTTTGTCCTGGTGGTCCATGGACGAGCTTCTCGCCAGTTTCATCGCCTCTTCAAAGCCATCTACCACACCTCGCACTACTACTACATACATGTTGATCAGGTGAGCCTACAAACAGGACGTACTACAGTAATATGAGGCTAGTTAAGCCCCTTTAAATTCAGATTTTTTTTTAAAGGAGGTTTGGCTTGCAGTAATTACATTTATTTGTTTTTCAATTACAGTAACTTTTAAAATATAATGTGTCAGATGTCAGACAGAATATTAATCCATTTTTGCTTAACTCCTTTGTCTCAGCGCTCCAACTACCTGCACAGGCAGGTGCACGCCTTGGCTGCCCAGTATCCCAATGTGAGAGTGACACCCTGGCGCATGGCCACCATCTGGGGTGGTGCCAGCCTGCTGACGATGTATCTTCGCAGCATGGCTGACCTGCTGGCCATGAGGGACTGGAGCTGGGATTTCTTCATCAACCTCAGTGCTGCTGACTACCCCATCAGGTAACAGAGGAGCACCCCATAATGCAGGGAGCTCAGTGGAGGGTAGTGAGGTAGGCCTGGGGGGAAGGCAGTGTGTGTAATTTCTTTAAGAATTGTCCTGTAAGGAAATAAGGTAAGGATTGGTGGCAAGCATACAATATATGGTGACAAATCTGTGAACTGGACACGCTTTCTTCTTTAAAAAGGCAGTCACCGTGCATGTACAATAGTAGACAGCTCCCAGCCAATATGGAGGAAATTCAATACACACTGATCTGGGCTCCTGTGGTTAACTGTGAGCTTTAAATACAGACTCACTCAAAACCAAACAGATCAATGAAGTAGAATCTCTGCTGTTCTCAAACACTATTCGTTCACATCTTCTCTTCCAAGTTGCTGCTTCCTTGCTTGCACTCCATTGAATGGGTTACATGGTGAACTGATTACAATTTAATTGCCCAGGGTCAATACCTATTGACTTTCCAGGCCTGTTGTGCACTGTACGGTCCAAAAGTCATCTCTCCACTCAAAAGCATCCCTTTTAAGAGGCTGTAAAAGGTAATTAAAAGCCACAAAGTCTACATGAACTGGACATATAGTCATGGAAATAGGCAATTTGGGGGAGAAATTTGGTGACTTGTACTGTTTTTTATGTGAGTTTATAGTCCTCCTGGGAGTTCAGGGTCTGCTGGGTTTTTGATGTAGCGCTGCAGCAGCCAATTAAAATCCTCCTATTAAGTAGAGAGTTATCTCTTCTGCACAGCCAGATGTCCACCAGTTGAATTCAGACAAGCTGTAATGGCCACTGGGTAAAAAGAAGCTGGATCTGATGTCTCCACAGCTGGAGCCGGGATGCAGGGGCAAATGTGGATGTTGTTCATAGACCGGTTCAGTCTTGTTGTGTTAAGCTGTTTTCACCATATTGATGAATGCTGCTGACATGCTGTCTGTGCTTGTTTGTCTGTGCATGTGTCTGTGTTTCTGCACAAGGGTGTGCACATGTGAATTTATTGTGTGTTGCGTGTGCCTCAGCACCTGCCTGTGTACATGCGTGCACATTTCTCCTGTTTGTCAATCAGCGCATGATTAAAGGTATTTGCAAGTGCATGCGCCGAGACACTGTTTTCTTCCCATCTTTTGCCTCCTCATTTGCATGAGGGTGATGTTGTTGAGAAAAAGGGCTGACAGTGGAGGTTTTAAGCCCCATCTGTTGGGAGACGAAACGATTGATGGAGCGAAAGAGGGAGCCGAGAGGCACAAATGACAGGGTGAGGCGAGGGAGCGAGAATAAGCAGTTAGGGAAGGGGAACGAGAGGGAACTGCATGTTTTGGATCCATGCAATATGGAAATATGGAAATTGCACTGGTGTATCTTTGCTTACCAAGTGCATTTGTAACCATAGCTCCCATTTGACCAAGTCTGCACACAGCATATATACTGACGTGAACTTGCAAATGTGGTCCTTTAAAGTGGCAAGCCTGGGTTCAAGCCCTTGAGAGTGAGCATCTGTGCTACTCAAGTGTCCTCAAGCAAGAAACCAAAACCCCTTCAGTCACTGACAATCCTTTCTGATCTCTTTGGGAAGAGGATCAAGTGAAAAGAGACGTTCTCCCTCAGAAATAAACACATCAGCATTACATTATCACTATGGACTTACTATTGCACAGAAAAAGATGTCAGCATAAGCAGAGGACTCACTCTTGCCAGCCTGCAAACCCCACTTTTTTTGTCAATCTATTACAAGCTTTTAACCCATTACTTATCCTGATCCTATTACATTTATCCAGCTAAAATTGTCCAACCTGCATCAGTATTTCCTTACGTGTACAATCTTACTTGGTCACAGGCTTGGTCTAAATGACACTTGTCTTTCCGTTGTGACCGTACTGCGTTGGTGCAGTCAGGAATGTGGGGGGCTCCCCTGCCCCGCGCTGCCCTGACTACTGCTGTTGTTATCAGTGGGACTGGAGACAAGCATTATTTCCCCTCTAATTCCCTGATAATGTCTGTCCTGCCGCATGGATGGCTCTCAAAGGCAAATCCAGAGCCCCTCACACCAGCAGAGGGGCTGTGTGTCCAGGGGGAGATATACTGTGTGTGTGTGTGTGTGTGTGTGTGTGTGGCCAGAGAGAGGCCAGAGGATGAGTTATACGCTTGCTTTGTCAGAGAATACAATGCTCTTTCCCAGCTTTTATCTACAGTCTCCTTGCTTTTACCTGTTTTTTTTCTTCTTCAAAGCCCCTTTCATAGACTTTACAGCAGCTTTTAAGACGTCTGAGCTTTGTGAGACAATGACTGACTGCAGGCGTCATGTCTTCTAATCTCTCTCACTTTGTCATCCACGTCAGGGAAAAGTGCTGCATCTCATATTCAAGCTTTGTTCCATAAGTGATAGGTGCCATTTCCCGCTGTGAAAAAAATGACTTTATAACCCATTAGAACTGAGCCAACTCATTTGAAAATGTAATTCTGAAAATTAAAAAACTTGTTGAAAAATTCAGGCAGGATATTTAAAATACTGAACTTACAGAACTTTTTGAAGGTTTTTCCAGGACAGAGATGATGAATGTGTGATCCATCTCTCATCTGTTCAAATGTTGGAGTGCGGGTTCACAACCTGACAGCCATGGCATTCAGCTATTCCCCTCTGGGATGGTATATTTAAAGTCCTTGTTATAAAAAGGGCACATTATGAATTTAACAGTAAGACCATGGAAGTGAAACAGTGGCATAATGATGAAGTTTAATTGGCTATGATATGGAAAAGGTGCACATTTTTGTGTGTGTCAGACGGGGTTGAAACTCACAGCAGTGTGTGTGTGTGTGTGTGTGTGTGTGTGTGTGTGTGTGTGTGTGTGTGTGTGTGTGTGTGTGTGTGTGTGTGTGTGTGTGTGTTTGTTAATGTGAGTGTGAATACCACTGTGAGACAGAGCAGCCACAGGGCTGACAGTAAGCAAACTAGACCCAGTGGACGGGGTGACCACTCAGGTGGCAAATGTGGAGCTTGACATGAATTCCCCTTGGTGTGTGTGTGTGTGTGTGTGTGTGTGTGTGTGTGTGTGTGTGTGTGTGTGTTTGTGTGTGCCTACAAGCATTTGTGTGTTTCAGTGCATGTATATTGTATTGTCAGTGTGCATACTAGCAGTTACACAGCATGCGTGCATGTGTGCGTGTGTGTGTGTAGGAAGTAGAGACAGAGAAGACTGCATGTGTCTGTACAGCACATCATCAGTTAGGCTTTATGGCTCAGGACCTCCTAAGATAAGCCCCCCAGGCTGTGAAATTGCTCCTTCAAGAGAAAATGACATTAATATGCGCTTGTCCCTCCCCCCACTGATCCTTGAGCTTTTTACCAGAGCCTCGCTGCTCTTTTCGAAAGGCAAGCCAAGCCATCATGAAAGGCTCCACCACAGATGAAATGTTAGAGCCATTGACTGGGGCATAGCCTGCAGAGCAAAGCTTTTAGCCTGTCTGGCCTGTGTATGAAGGAGTAGACTGCTCTACAATGTAAGAGCAGCATGAAGTCATTCATCAAAATCACGGACAGCACGATCTTTTGTATCATCCTAAATAGTTTTAACAGTTTGAAGGGACTGAGGGACTGACACTGAGAGCAGCCGAGGTCTTTAATTGATCGGAAGTGACTTAAAGCCCTGAAAAGAGAATTTCTCTATATCATTAAAGACCCCTTCCTCTCAAAAATTAGTTGCGCTTGTTGTTACTTGAATGTTTGAGCTTCACTGTGCAGAATGATGTGTGTGCAGAGTTTGACAACAGCAGGCTGTTTTCTCATTTACCTGCTGAAGGGTGGGAAGTTTCTCTGTTCTCACCTTAAATCTCAGTTTCACACTCGCACAAGCGCGATGTGGAAATGTGAAAACTCTGGTGCACACAAAGGACTCTTCAGTAAGGTGGGAGACATCATGTGTTCAGCTGTTAACTTTTGAAAGGAGCATTATATTATAAGTTTATCATTTTAAGAAAGTTTAACAAGTTAATTGAACTTTGAACACTGAATTAAGAAACTCTATCCAAACAGATTTTATTCCAAGCAGAGTATTTTCTGTCTTAAAACTTGTCTGGAGGGGATGTTTAAATATTCATGACCAAACAAGCAACAATCAAAGTTAAAGCTTGGAACAGTAAACATCTTTAGTTATTATTTATTAAGAGTTCAACACTCAAAAACTCAGCTAATCTGCTTCATCGGGACTCTGTGGGTATGATTTTGTCAGATTTGATTGACAGTGATCCCTTCAACGATCATTAAATTGTGATCACCTTGCGATTCCAACTGAACACAGACGAAAACACAAACACAGAACTCTCTCATGTGAAATCACCAAAACTTTGCCAGAAAATACAGTGTTCATGTTCATGTTGGGACCCCATCGCTCAATTAGTGCGCTGCCTTCAGACCTCACATTGTGATGACGTCACAAAAATAAAACTCAATTTCATAGGCGAGGAGAAAGTTTTACAAATGCAAAACCTCCATGGATTTAAAATTCATAAAACAAAAGAGTTAAAACCAGCTTTGTTTTCAGTTATAGGTGTCTTGTCAACAGTCTTACAAATGTCTCCTTTATAATGTTGGCCTGTGGAGAACAAGCTTTTGGGCCACAGAGGACTTATTCATTGCAATACCACCGGTGACCACTGGGAGAAATTGCCAGCCAGGCTGACTGGAGGTGCCCTATAGGTACAATGCATTTTTTTAAATATAAAAATAAAAGCCAAGATGTAATATTAAAAGCCCAGATGACAAAGGGCATTACTATTCCATATACAAGTCATAAGAACGGTACAAAATGAAGACCCATAATTAGTCAAGGAGAATACTTGCTATTGTTGAAGATATCCTAACCTGCTATCTGTGAATTTAAACCTGACTAGTAGCTAGATGCTAGCTAGATTGTAAGAAACATTTATCATATTTCCATTTTGCTTCTGACAGCATAACTGACAATTAATCAAAATCACTCTTTATTACAGCCTACATAATGAGTCCGTATAAAATACATCAGTGTACAAATCACAAAAAATAATCATTCTAGCTGAGGAAATGATTAAAACTTTGTTTTAAAACGGAGGAATCTGTAGTATTCCCTCATCATGCTACAGAGTATATCTGGACAATTCTTCATGCTCCATCCGCTCGCTGTATGTTGTGAAGCAGACAGGTCAAGTACTCAAGAGTAAAACTCTCCACAATTAATGTTTGAAAACTTGCTTTAGTAGGAGGTTTGTCATTTGTTCATGACATAAAGACACATTACATCAAATATTTTTTTTTCCATATCTTGCAAAATATCCATTCTGACCAGATACAATGAGGGTAGCTCCCTACTGAGATTTGACATGTTATATAAAAGCAGAGGCCTCATTTCTAATCTTTAGTTGGGAGAGATTTGAAGTGGTGAAGGATTTCAAACTACAACAGTCTAGTATGGTTACACACTGATGTCTTCATTGTATGGTCCCATATCACATCCCATTTCTCCTAATCAATGTTTACACCAAGTTCATTTGTGCAGGATGTCTGTGCAACATCCTGTACATTCGACACATCAGCTTGGCTTTATAGACAAACATTATAAAAAACGAGTTATGGATTTTTTTTTGTTGGACCTAGGAGAGGTAACTGCCCTACTGCTGATGTTGTAGCACTAATGTTGAAAGTGATTTTGCTTGTTATGAAAAATCGAATCTAGAGGTATCTAAAAAAAAATGATGTCTGGGGAGATTGTATTTTTCTCAAAGTTGTATAAATGACTAATTACATCACACTTCTTTTTATCCCTTGGGATGTCCAAGTGCTGTACACATTGTCTATCAAACCAGGGTTAAAAATAAAACCAAAATCTTAAGATAAAAAAAAAAAAAGATACAACCACACTAAGTGATGTAAGGCCAAAGTCATAAAAAGGATATTAAAACTGAATAAAAAGACAAATAAAGCAAAAAATAAAATAAAATAAGGAAAGGCTCTCCAATAAAAGTTTTTAGAAGGGCTTTAAAAGACCTCAGTGACTCCGACAGCCTGATCTCCTCAGGCAGGTCATTCCAGAGCCTCGGGCTCCTGAATGAAAACGCTCTGTCCTCTTTAGTTTTCAGCCAGGCCCCTAGAATAGATAAAAGACCTTTCCCTGTGGACCTCAAAGGCCACACTGGCTCATATGGTGCTAAAAGGTCATAAATGTAACTGGGAGAAAGAAGAAGAAGAGACTTTAAAGTGATCAGTAAAATCTTAAAAATCAATTCTAAATCGTACTGGCAGCCAGTACAAGGAAGCAAAAACAGGAGCCATGTGGTCATGTCACTTGGTTCTGGTTAAAAGCCTGGCAGCTGATTCTACACAGTCTGGAATCAGTCAATAGATCTTTGGCCAAGACAAGTAAAAAGGCTGTGTCAATAATCAAGGCGAGAAGACATAAAAGCATGTAAAATGGTTTCTGTGTCTTTCAGAGTAACCAAAGATTGTATTTTTTAAATACAGCATACTGAGATACAGAGCTGTAGGAAATCATCCCTCCCTTACCTGTTTTATTAGATCAGGAGGAGGCGGACAAGGAAGAGAAATTATAAAAAAGTTAGTTCCAAATCATCTCAAATGTTTGCACCGTGCTGTGAACATGTTTATTTCTGCTGTGACTTTGGTCATTTAACATGCGAGTCGGCCGTATTATTGCAGGTTTAAGGAGCTTTTCCACAGCAATAAGTAACAGATGAATTCATTTGCATAATTTAGCTGCAAAACTCACATTGTCTCCTGTAGCATGTGCAAAATCAATGCTCCACTTCTAGCTAGGCCTGACCATTTGTTTTCCTGTCAAAATTAAGTAATTTTCTCTCATTCCAGGACCAATAACCAGCTGGTGGCCTTCCTGTCCAAATACAGAGACATGAACTTCATCAAGTCCCATGGCAGGGACAACGCCAGGTGAGATGCAAATTTTTTAAACTTCATTTTAATCTCCCCACAGCACCACACCCTCTCTCTCACTCTCTCTGGTTAGCTGTCCGTTTCTCTTTCTTACTCTCACACACACACACACACACACACACACACACACACACACACACACACACACTCCTGCCAGCACAGCGTGGACACTGAATCATAATACAATTAGCTCCCATCTGTGGCTTCATTAATTAACCTTCTTGGTGGGTTGAGTTAGCGAGGTCAATGCCAGGACGCCCGTCTCTGCCGCCGCCCCCTCTGCTCTCCGCCCCATCACGCCCCGGCGGCAAACCAGTCACCACCCGACACTGTGGGCAAAAATACCCCAAAAAACACATGAGAAAAATAAATATTTAAAAAAAACACCCAGCATGGATGCATGAGTCAGCGTGACTCAGCAGTACCTTTTTGTTTTTGCAGTCACAGTATTTTATTCGGTGCTGTTTGATGGAATGGGTTTTGTGCCTGATTTAATTCTGTATTCACAACAGCAATGATCTCGGTAATCCACCAGTATGTGCATAGGTTTAGTCGGCTAAAACAAACTAAAATGCTTGAAAAATGCACGAGCGCATTTCCAAAATGTCATCTGCGTATGCGTGCGTGGTGTGCCGGTGAGCCACAAGGTCATTACGTCAGCGGTGTTTGTCACCGTTCACAGAACAGAGGGAACAATTTGACCTGTTTGCCCTGAATTTGACTCCCTCTATCTAACACTCGATACACTCACAGGAGTAACACCATCCATTATGTATGCAGGGTGTCACTTCTCTTGCTGTTGATGATAGTGTGTAGAGACAAGTGCGAACAACATGTCAAGTCATTTAAGGCCAAGGATAGGAGACGCATTTTGCAATAATGCAAAAGGGAAATCATATTTGGATATACAGCTATTGCGATACTGAAGTTTTAACCAGTGTAGCAGCTGAGGCTCTGCGTCCACCTGAGCATATATTCAGTCTGTTCTCTTTTTTTCTTAGCTCAACTCTTTCAGTCTTTACCAATATTCACCAAAACACCCCCAGAGCAGATCCAGATTATAATGCAGACATTCACCTCGATTTAGTTACAGGCAACCAAAAGTTGTTTCCTCCCGCATGAGGGTGATGTTCACTGAAGTTTACAGTAAATACGGTCCTTTTGTGACAAGCTCGTCTCCGAAAAATCTTCCACCGGTGGAAAGTAAAGAGGAGAAAAAAAGGGAGAAAATGCAAAAGCCGCTGATATTGCACAAGAGTATAAAAACAAGAACAACAGAGGGTTTGTTTTTTATGTAGAGGGTATTTTTTTGAAAGACTGACTTTCACTTGGATTTTGGCATCTATAAATAAATTCACTCAAATGACCAGCCCTAAGTGTTTGTAGATTTAGTCCGCAGACAAGGGTGTAACCGCACCTTTCTGTGTGTTTCTCAGGTTTATCCGAAAGCAGGGTCTAGACCGTCTCTTCTACGAGTGCGACACCCACATGTGGAGGCTGGGCGATCGGAAAATCCCAGAGGGCATCTCGGTGGACGGAGGGTCTGACTGGTTCCTTCTCAACCGCATGTTTGTGGAATATGTCATCAACTCCAAGGACAATCTGGTCACCAACATGAAGCGCTTCTACGCCTACACTCTGCTGCCTGCCGAGGTAACACGCGCACAGACAAGTGTTTCTTAACCTCTGACTGACAGGTGAGCGCTGCTTTGTTCTAACACGGCATGGTTTTTAGAAGCAGAGCTCTCTGTTCTCTTCTGATGGCTGTGTTTGATGTGCAGGGGAAGAAAAAGAAGTTGGACATAAAATCATAAAGTGAAGGGAAAGTGTAAAGGCTCACTTGGAAATTGGATGTTTATCATGAGCTACTGTGAAACTCTCTGCTGCTAGTCTATTTCTTTCAGTGAGTTGGATGGTGTAAAAAAAAAAAAATACAATTTTCTAATTTCGTCTCTCTGTCTCTGTTTCTCGCTCCCCAGTCGTTCTTCCACACAGTGCTGGAGAACAGCGCACACTGTGAGAGCATGGTGGATAACAACCTGCGCATCACCAACTGGAATCGTAAACTGGGCTGTAAGTGCCAGTACAAGCACATCGTGGACTGGTGCGGATGCTCCCCTAATGATTTCAAGCCCGCAGACTTCCACCGCTTCCAGGTAATGAAAACACATGGCACTGCTGTAGAGAAATTCACTTTCTGCTTGTAATCCCAACCAGTGACGAGTGGACAGAAACCGAAAGGAGAATTCGATATGAACATTATGTAAAAACACTGACATATATTTGTTCCTATAAGACATAACCCATGAGATGTAAGTATTGTGTTGCCCATGTCAACACACTCATTTAGCTTTACAATATCAAAACACTTTTACTTAAGTAAAGAATCTGAGTGCTTCTTTCACAATTTCAACAAACTATACATTAAAAAGTGCATTTGGAGATAACAATAAAGCAACATCTGCAACTGGTGAGTCAAAACTACCCTATTCTGAATTTCACATATTGCTACAGATGTGCAGTCATTGTAAAACATCGTCTCTCCTCTGTCTCTGTGTCACAGCCATTTAGGAAGCTAGAAACTCTTACTTTACTCTTACCCTTACTGTAAAAGGTGCTAACTTCAAGCAGAGGTCAATCAGAGACATGTGATTAATCTAAAATGAAAATAAAAAGAAAACTTCACACTGGTGGATGTTTTCAGCGCACACACCGCAGTATGTCGTGGGAAATCAGCAGTAGTCAATCTCTAAATTCTCTGCCCTCAAGGTCTGTCCTCTCACCCTCCGCATCCAGCCTGTTCCCACAGCTTTCACAATCAATATGTGCAAAATGACGTCTTTATTAGTATGACCCAGAGAGGGGAAAAAAATTATTGGTAATTAGATCCTCTCTGCATTGGGTATGAGGGGGAGGAGAGGGTTAGTTAGCTTTTCAAAATGAAAGTGAATGAGTGGCGGTGACTGTGGGACCCCAGAGAAAGTCAGTGTCACAGTTTGACTTGTAATGTGCTCCTACAAAGTAAAAGCTGCAGTACAAAGTGAAAACACTCTGCTACAGTTAACTATCCTTTAAACGCTGTGACTCACTTCATCTCTCCTGTCCTTCACATAACAGTCAGAGCCGTGGCACTGACCTCAGTTCCCCCCCTCGCCAGACCTGACTGCCGTCTGTCTCGCCTCAGTCTCTGGCAATTCAGTGCCAGCACATTACCACAGGTCCTTGGCACCGCTGCTGGGTCTGGTTGGCACCCTGGTATCAGTGAGGTCCAACCCTGGGAACAAAGCAGCCTTTCCAGAAGCCAGCCAGGCCCCGGTATTAATAGGACTTAATATCCCATTGAGCACACGATCCAAGTTTCCCTTTGAACCTCAGCAGAAGGAAAGATACAGACAGTTAAAGTAGGCTTGAATTTGGTTTGCAGATGAGAGGAATAATTCAAGGTACAACTGTTGAGTTTCCCACATCGTGATTTTGGAGTGCACTCACCAGGGGAGGGGTAATTCTGGAGAGGAAGAGTGGTGCTGTGCCTTTTGTCTTATAGCATCATTGTTTAGTAATGTGTTTCAGAATGAGGTGCATTTGGTAAGTCTGTGGGAAAGACAGGCTGTGACAGGTTGGCGCTTTCAGATGACTGCACAGAGGATATGTCAGAACGCACAAGATCTGGGAACGTGTAGATACACCTAAAGAAAAAAAAAACCCCTTCCTTCATGTTTCATTTGATATCTCTGGCCAATCACAGAGGATTAATGCATCATCTGGTGCCGTGTGAAGCAGCAGCAACATCCCACAGTTGCCACTCCCGCCTGAGAAAACTGTGAAGTCTCAGAAATGCGCCACAGCTTCATTAGGTCTCCTTTTTTAGCAGGTAACACCGAGGTGTTCGGTGCTAGGTAACTATCAGTAAATAGTTTGGTGACTGGGACTGAAAATATGTCTTTGTGTGGAAGCCAAGTTGTGGAGGCGGCAGATTTCATGATGCACCATCAACCACACGAGCAACAGTGTGGCAGGGACAGAGAGGGTGAGAAAAAGATGGGTGGAGCGGAGGAGGCAAGTCAGAGCGACACGTATAAAAAAAAATTTAAAAAAACTGTTGAGGGAAGGGATGATGAATGGAAGGAAAAATACAGAAACGGACAAGTCTGAGAAATCATACAGCTGCCGGTGTAAGGCATCTTCTTACCTTTTCTTCGTCAAGCACCTTTGGCCACTAACAGTGACCGTAATTCCTGCGATCGAGCTGTCTGACACAGACGCTCAGAGTGACTGGCAGCCCCAGTGAAGCACCCACAATCCCTTCATCAATAACTTCATTGTTATGCCATTAGGTTTTAAAGACCTCGCCCACTACATCATTTGTTTTCTTCCCAAATTTCTCCCAGATCTGCCCTGTGTATGAAGTCACAGAGTATTTAATTCTGCTCTGGTGCCCCCCCCCCCCCCCCCCCCCCCCATAAGACAGGGTATTTAAGATGGGTAGTTTCCTTGTTAATTCAAATATTATAGGGAGTGCATTGTGTTGACTCACTACAATAATGTTTAATTGACTTATGAGGACACAAAGTGCAGTGGTTTCCAAACCTGTTGGGCTTTAAGGCTTGAAACCTTAAAACAAGGCAATATCAACCATGTAGGATCTTTTTTTTTGTCTTGTTTTATTTAGAATATCTTTTAGAGCCCTGAAGAAGCATATTTAATATATTCAATTAAAAAAGAAGAAGAAAGCAATGCAAATATTAAAGTCTGAAAAGGAAAGCTAGAAATAAAGTATCTCGCTGATTGTAGCACCAAAACACACCTCCAATCCTCCAACAGAAATGTTGATGGTCTTGCATTGTGGGTAATGTGGCGCAAGGTTTTGACAAGGAAGAAGAATGTGTTAAAATAAAAAGATATGAGTCTGGTTCTGTTGCCATTTTTTTTTAAACTGTCCATCTTGAGTCCAACAGTGTTACAGGAGTCTTTTAATCACCTCACAACACCTCAAATTTATCTTGTGACTCCTTGTGGGCGTCCTGACTCCCAGGGCGGGAAACCCCTGACATAGACCGAGCACATATAGACTGTTTGTTCTGCAACTAAAAGAATGAGAGAGACTGAAGAGAGTGTGTATAATAATTAACTCACTACACCATAGAGAAAAAGATTTACCTCCTTCCTCTCTGCAACCTTCTACCTCCTCTACTCTTCCTCCTATCTTCACTTTCTTTCTTCTGTCCACACGTCACTTCCACACACATCTCACACATCACATTTGTTCCCCTGCCATCCTGGCGCACCACCATGGCTTAATCTTCGCCTTTTTTCTTCTCTTTATCTCATCCCTCCCTGCTTTGCTGTTCTGGTCATGTCCCCCCCCCCCCCCCCGTTCCCTCTGCAGCAAACAGTGCGGCCCACCTTCTTTGCCAGGAAGTTTGAAGCCAGCGTGAACCAGGAGATAGTGAACCAGCTGGACGCCTACCTGTTTGGATCATTTCCCCAAGGAACGCCAGCGCTGAACTCCTACTGGGAGAACGTGTACGACGAGCCAGATGGCGTGGCCAGCCTGTCAGACACGCAGCTCACGTACTACCATTCCTTCACACGCCTGGGCCTGGCCAGGGCGGCCGCCTCACTGCAGGGAAACCCGAAGGATCACAGCTGCAGGTTTGTTTTGTAAACACACGCAGATTCACCTATGCAAATACATCTTCTGTTTATGTTCTGTTCTACATCTACACACACATACACACACACACACACACATACACACACACACACACACAAACACCCCATCATCATCATCATCACAGCATCATTGCGCACCTGCACCCACATCCACAGGTGCACTGCAGTTCAATTATGCCCTCAAAAGCCACCCACACCCATGTTAGCATGAGAAACCACAACATGTATAAAAACCTTTTTGTTTCTCTGTTGTCTCGGTCTGGGATCGCATGTCATGGAAATAGGACAACAATGAATAGTTCCAATCAGCAGCTGAGAACTCTGGGTAATGCTATTCATTTTGTAATACGATATTTTACTCTGTCAGTTTATCCCTGAAATAATGAGGCTATGTAGGTCATTGTCCCTTCCAGCCAGTGTATTATTATTGGTGGACATGTATGAATTCCAGAGTGCTGTTAACATATGTGGTTAAAATGAAAAGGGTTAAACCGCACTGTGCTTTCATATTTAATGGCCAAATGGAACATTTCATCTTGATGGACTTCAGTAAGGATTTTTGCAGCATCTGGTGTTGGAGCATTTTCAGTTTAACTTTCCTTCAGTTTATTCACACAGTGATGAAGCCCAGACGCAAAGTGGACAAAAAAAAAAAAACAAATGGACAAATTAAAAATGCTGATTCCAAACAGAAGGCAGAGGTGTAAATGGCTAATTTGTGTGACAGAAAGCTCCACACATCTCATAAAAAACAGTTTACCTCGGAAAACTAAAGATAAAGCAGACAAACACAACACCTACACTACTAAAAAGAAAGATGAGAAGATGAGATCTTTATGTTCAGCTTAATGACATCAACAAACATTAAGATGACTTTTACCCTCATGAGACAAGATAACACAATTTAAATAGAGCACAGCATGAGGGAAAACAGTTGTTTTAACATGATCTGAAGACACACTGTTCTGATGGCCTATAGTTTTTGTTGGTAATCATCCAGGATGCTAATTCTAATTGCTCTGCTCAGGAAATCTTCACAAATCCTCAGGTGACTGATAGCGTCTTCACTCGCTGTTGTAGATCCTCCCTGCTGCTTTGTGGGTGTTCTGTAGAGTCCTGCGGGTAAAAGCCAAGCAGAGAAAGGAAGCATGTTTTCCATCTGTCAAACCTCAAAACCATCTATCCGCTACAGCTGTTTCTACTCATTCACTGCATCTGTTAAAAGAGAGATCAAGAACAGACCAAGTTAAAGGTGGCTCCGTACGTGTGTGTGTGTG
The DNA here is from genome assembly GCF_002260705.1 of Seriola dumerili. Lineage (NCBI taxonomy): Eukaryota > Metazoa > Chordata > Actinopteri > Carangiformes > Carangidae > Seriola > Seriola dumerili. The sequence goes on along the minus strand of NW_019174485.1, from coordinate 718,469 downwards.
TGTGTGTGTGTGTGTGTGTGTGTGTATTTGCATGCATGAGAGAGACAGAAAGTGGGTGTCTCCAGATCTTAGTCATTGCCAGGAAATGAGCCTGTGAGAAGAAGCATTTCCTCTGGCCAAACAAGCAGACTCAGCCTTTAACATTTACATGTAACAATTTTAAATGGCTGAGAGGTCAAAGGTCACGAGGCAAGGAAACTAGTGAGAACTACCGAAAATGTTGACGTGTCTGTGTGTATGTGTGTGGGTTCCTTCCTTTGAACATATACACAGAGAGAAGTGTCACGTTATGTGAGTTGTATTAAATCTTTTGGGTTCAGGTCAAGTCAGAAGTCCTCCTATGCAAACTGCAAGTCAAGATAAAGTCTGTGAGGTGTCGGATTGATTTCGGTGTTTCCCCTCAAAACTGGTGTGATAGTGTTTTACTCAGCTGAGTCCAAAGGCTTTCATTGCATTTTATTAATGAAAAAATCAATAGCACAGAATAACATGTGAAAAGCAGATATTGCTTAATGGTACTCAGTTCTAGGACTAAATGAATGTTTGTTTGTTTTTTTTACATTAATCTGTAACATATATTTCCACAGTGACTGCATTACCATTACAGCTGCAACCATTCATGGGCACCTATTCTGATTTTCGTTTTACTCATTTTAACCAAAAATATCAAATACTTGCTGTGTCTTACTTCTCAAATGTGAGGATTTGATGTTTGTCATCATCACACATGAGAGTAAACTGAATATTTTGGATTTTGGACGGTTGATCAGTCAGAATTAGACATTTGAAGACACCACCGGGGCCTATGGGAAGTCATAACAGGCATTTTTCACTATTTTCTGGCATTTTGTAGAAATAAAGATGAATCAAGCAATCTTAAAAGTAACTGGCAGATAAATCATTGATTGCACTCTAATTAACATTACATTTAAGTAACACAGATAAGTTTTTAACATTAATTACCTGTTGATCTTTGAAAAGCCAACAGGGTTCACATCTCTGTTGTGAAGGTATTTCCATAATACTTAAAAAGAAATATTCTGTTTGCTGCACAAAAATAATAAATAAGAGGTGAAAATTTTTAACGCATTCCCTATAATTGCTGGCTTCTAATATTTTATATTTTCATACAAAAATAAGGAGTTTTTATACTTATTGTGTTTTAGAAAAAGAGCAAGGATATATGTCATTTCTGAGTCGTAACCTAAGAAACGGGTTAAAAAACAATTTTTTCCGAACAAACAGAATTTTTTTTAATTCAGATTGTTAGAGGACTCTTTGTGGTATTCTTGAAATACCATCAAGACAGCAGTAAACATAGTTAAACAACAGACATTGCCAGGCGTTTATTTTTCAGAAGAATGGATGCCTGGTTCTATGAGTTGAGAGAGTAATGGTAACACATGAGAGGCCCAAACTGATGTTACGTTGTGTTACATAAGCTACGCTGTTATATAATATTGTAGTCTACTTCTACTTTTACTGGATGGAGACCATGAATAAAACACTCCTTCTCATTATTCTGTGTAATATACAGACACAAAGGCACAACTTTTAATCTTCTATGTGTTTCAAGGCAAGTGTATGATTCTACTGGATGAAGCATATGAGCTACAACAGTCACACGGCTGCAGTGAGACATTGTTCAGACTGGGCTGAATAAAAAAGAAATAAAAACTGAAATGAGCCTGGTGATTTTCTCTTAATTCAGCCACACTCTGGTTTATAGCCTAATAATTAAATACACTGTGTGTGGCGTGACTGCACAAGGCCTGCCTAGAGCTTTCTTATTTATGTTTTATTGATCTGGAATTTTCCTGATGAAGCCAAGTAATTAAAACCAATTAAGTTTTTTGCTTTCAACACTAAAGTAAGTCACAGCAGATGAGTTGGCTTTTGGCAACTTATGTCTACATGAAGTCCTGGTCTCATGTCTCAAGCCTGCACAGATATGGTGTGTGTATTTAATAGGAACACCTATCTGATGCTAATTCTGTCTAATACAACGGTCCTGCAGTAAGTCCTCCTTCATGAAGGTCACAAGGTTCAGTTGTTAAAGATGTGTTGATTCAACTGTTTGATCGTTTTGGAGGCTGCAGACTGTGGTGCTGTTCAACTGTGTCGTGTTATGTTGACAGACGATCCTGTTATTTTGTCCACCTCATTCAAATGAGTGAGCGTAGTAAACAGCGCACTCACCTCGCTGTGTAATGCAATACAGTTCAACAGCACTGTTGCAGGACTGTCGTGTTAGGCTGCATTAGTTTTAGATAGGTGCTCCTAATGAACTAACAAGTGAGTGTATTTAGCATGCATGTAGAATTCAGATGTGCTACCAACAGATGGATGGGTCAGCCTCAGTGTGGGACTGGAGCAATAGAGAGGAAAAAGGCCACAGAGAGGGATTTGGCTCTTTTAGAAGCCCGCTGTGACTCGACTGGAGAGACTGTGGAGTAAAAGCCTGAATGGAGCTTCTGTGCAGGCTACGCCCCGGCCCCCTCTCCCTGGCTCTCACACTGGCATCCACACCACATCTCTTTTGGGAAAGACAGGACAGGGAGGAGTGAGAGCTGAGAGACGCGGACAGAAAGCACGATGAAAGAAGAGGAGAGGAGAGGAGTGGAGAGGAGCAAAGAGGAAAAGGCAGATGGGAGAATAGAGAGGAGAAGAGAAGAGTGGGAGCAGGGGAGGAGGGAGTGTGCACTGCTATCCTTGTGGGTGTAAATATTTGCTGTTCTGCTTGTCAGGGTAGCATTTACTGGGACGGGTTGACTCCTGGTCCTTTAGTAGAATACTGATGAGGCCATGGGCACAGGGGAGCAGGGAGAGATGCTGCGTGTGTGTTAATCTGTGTGTGTGTGTGTGTGTGTGCCCAAGTGTGTGTGCTTGCGTGTGTGTGTGTGTGTGTGTATGCGCACCCTGGCACATGTAAAACCAGTTTAAGGAAGCAGAAGAGACAAAGGATGACAAATCTGGGCGAGAAGGAGTGTGCGGAGAGCAGCTGTGGAGTGTTCCCCAGCAGTGCCCACCCTGGCCCATTTTTTGTTTTTCCAGAAGTCACTCGGGCTGGCGGCCCCGAGGGCCGGCCCTCTGCCACGTATCAAGCGACACACAAACAAACAACAGACTAATCAGAGGGGCAAGACCTTCATTCAGCTTCAGCTGACTAGATGACCCAGTTCAACTTTGTTATGCAGACTTGTAATGTGTTTAGTTGGATCGTGTGTGTGTGTGTGTGTGTGTGTGTGTGTGTGTGTGTGTGTGTGTGTGTGCGTGCGTGTGTGTCTGTGTGCGTGTGTATCTGTGTGTGTGTGTGTGTGTGTGTGTGTGTGTGTGTGTGTGTGTGTGTTCAGAGCTCTGACTAATCTGAATCTGCTGCCAATACAGCCATGACTATTCTGTAATTTTCTGTAGCTTGCAGATTGCTGTGGTCTCGACTGTCACGTGTCTTCTTTAACTTCCACTTCAGAACCAGCGCACATGTTGTAGCAACCGACACATTGTAAAGCAATAATTAGTTTGGAAGAGGTTTGTTATTTACTTACTTCAAAGTTTTCAAAGGTGCTTGCACTTTAATGAAGTGTGATGAATGAATGAAGTTACTTATCTTCAATCTACTGTAATAGTCATGCAAAAGCATAAAAAAACAACCACCACTTAATGGGAATCATCAGCATGGTAAACACATGTCTTTGATCAATTGGTTCTCTGTTAAAGGTCATTGAATTACTGTCTAGCTTGTCACACACTCACAGAGCACATTGACTCCCCACTAACCTTCACTGCGAGCATACATTAGCATCCAGTCACATTAGCATGTCCAAGGCCGATCCCCTCCAATCAGTATCCAGATGAGTCGAGATTTTCTTCTCCTCTTACGCCGTTGGCCCTGAGAAGCGGCACAGCAGGTCGGTCAGCAGCTATCAGGTTTGCTAATGGATTCTCGCTTTCTTGATGCTCTGCCAGGTACTTCCCCATGGGCCACCCTGTGTCAGTGCATCTCTACTTCCAGTCAGACCAGTTCCAGGGCTATCTGGTCAAGCACCATGCCACCAATCTGGCCACCAGCAAGCTGGAGACCATGGAGACCTGGGTGGCACCCAAGAAGAACTTCAAGCTAACCACCCCTCCCAGCAGCACATTCAGCAGGTTGCAGTTCGCAGAGGTGAGTCAGCATATTGGCTTGTGTGGTGTAGCATTTATTTTTAATATACATCTAAGTCACTTGTTTGGCTTGAGTCACAAATCAGTCAGTGGTTGCCAGTGTCAGGAAATGAGTTCCATTAAAACCCTAAGCACCACACTGGAAAAACACAGCTATTCAGTATATAATTAGAGGTGAGATATACAGCTCATTGCCATGGTGACCTTATATTCATTGCTATGGCGACCTTGCCAAGACTCATAGCACCGCATCGCCACACATTTTGGTGCCTGTAATGGCCTTGTAAAATGTAAATTGATTGAATTAATCTAAGTTTATAGGGATGAGCGCTTCGTGTGCTGCTTATTTGTTGTTTCCTAATAGAACGTCTTCTCACCTTCACACTGGAATGCTTCCCTTGATTGTCTTGTTATGTTAATCTGTGTTTCTGTTTACCACAATGCCTGTTTAGGACACAGCCGCTCGGCTGTGATGTGACAGCCACAGAGTGTCTTTTTAAAAAGGACAAAATTAACTGAGTGAATGTAAATTGACCTTTTTCTCCAGTTTATCATGCACAGCTTTGCAGGAGGCAGAAATGTCAACAAATTTGTGAATATGTTTGTTTGCTTTTTTTGTGCCTGTGGACCACAGTCACACACCTTAAACCTGCTTGACCTTTTCCAGCAGTCTCAGAGTGAAGTCAAAGCCATGCAGACGCCCAGCCGCCGTGCAGCTCCCTCTTGCTAAGCCCTGTTTGTGTGTCTAGCCTATGAAACCGTGAGTGACAGAGAAGTGATGTGAGCTGTGGCTTTTATCTGGATGCTCAGCCCGAGAAAGCATTCACTGTCTGGCACTGTGCAGTGGCTGTCAGTCAGTCAGTCTGTCCATCTGTCATTCAAAACGAGAGCAGAAAGAGCTTAAATAAGACGGCACGGCGTAGCCGCAGTAGCTCTGTGCTTTTTGTCAACTTAGCAGATATGACCCATTATACTAAAGCTATACGCTGGAGTTTGCTAGATAAACCATATGGTTGGCTTAACAATGTGTTCCCTGTCCTCCTTTAGATATAAAGGAAGACAGATATGTCTTTCTTTTCACTCTTCTACTGCTGCCTCCCAGCTGGCTTTATAGGCCTTTTTACAGCATGATTTAGTGTAGGACCACTTACAGCCTGCACAGTTAAAATTAGTATTTCACCTCAAGTCAGATTTGACATTGAGAGGTATATTACGCTGCGTTGGATAAATCTTATACAGTAGAAGAGACTGACTTTGACTGATGGTTTAGTCCTCGCTCTTCCACGATGTGTAGTATACACACAAGCATATTGTGGCAGAGGATATACAGGGGGCGACAACAACAGCAACAAATGACGATATAATCTAATCCAAAAACTAAAACCTCAAAAATGAGAATTAACATTTGTCTGACGTAGTCTGAAAAAAGTTGAATCATAATCTTCAGAAAGCTGTTGCAGCACTAGCACTGTTGTATTCGATACTATAAGTTTTAGTTAAGTGTTAAGTGATTGTGTGCAGCCATTGTATTTATACACTGAAATGTGCACAAGAAGTAAAATGCCTTTATATTATCTCAGGGTCCAGATCTGACCTGTGGGACCATTTCATAAGGCTCCCACATGTTTAGAATTTACTGTCATTGTTTTTTTACACAATTATGATCTCCCCCAGCCTTTTATTTATGAGTAATCGATTCATTTCTTAACAAATCTTCAAAATCGAAGCCTAAAAAGTGGATTTTTATGACCTAAAATATCGAGCTGAGCCTCAGTGGACAATTTTATTAGCATACTTTAAACATGAATCCTGACGCCCACATGTCCTCTTATAAACCTAAAAAAAAAGGAAATGACCCTAGAGCAAAGATAGTTTCAGGAGAGCTGGACAATTGCTCATTTTTTCTTGAATGTGGAGTTTAATGTGACCGTTTCCTGCCTCATCAGAAAGTTGCTGCTTGGACAACAATTTCAAAGCAAGGAACTTTTTTTTGTGGTGTTCCCCATCAGAGAAAACTACCTGCCCAGTGTTGCCTCCAAATATACCTCTTTATGTCCTGCATGGTTAGTCACATTAAGTACATGATAGACTACTGACAGACATGCTAACCAGTTATCTTATTTGTATTTGTGTACTTTGACATTTTTGTGAAATACACGTATTTTATTTTTTGTCAAGAGTTAGATGAAAGGATAAATACCACTCATGAGTCTGTAGATATGAAGGTACCGCTAACAGCCAGTTAGCTTAGCTTAGAACAAAAACCCGGAAATGGTTGGAAAACTGGTGTTTCCAGTCTTAAGCTAAGCTAACAGGGTGCTGGTGCTAGCCTCATGTTTATCGTACAGATATGAAAGTGGTATTAACCTCCTCATCAAATTCTTGACAAGAAACGAAATAAATGTATTTCCCAAACTTAATGCTACATCTCTCAGGCTATTTGAGTCTGTTTTGATGCATCACACATCTCTCACCTTTTACCACATGGTTTTTTTTTTTCTTTAATCTTTTTAGCACAAAATGTTCTTGAACTCTCTCCACCCTCCCTTCCTTCTTCCATCGCTCCACTGTGTATCTTTATTAGCAAGCATCCATCCATCTTACCCATAGTCCCTCAGTAGTGTAACCGTTGCCCCGGGGGAGTCCTCTGATGATGGTGATGAACACCTGTGTTTGATTACCCCTCACAAAAAGTGCCACTATAATAAGCCTCTGAACAGAGCTTCGAGGAGCATTCGTGCCCTGTGGTTTTAAGCAGGGCCAGATGCAGACTGAGACTGTCCACGCCACTGCCTGATGAAATTGACCTGTCTTATTTAATGGAGGTGTCAGACGCGGCGCCAGCCAGCCGGTGACGTAGAGACAAGTTTTGTAGGGTCGCAGGGTCAGCAAGAAGAAATGGAATAGAGGTGGATTATGAGATTGGAGCATTTTATGTTCACTATTAAGACTGAGAAGAGGATGAAACAAGTGATATGGGTAAAAGACATGATTCATGAGGCGCATGTGAAGAAAAGTAAAGTGTGAAATGATGTACGAGTTTCTTCTTGTGTTTGCCAGGTCAACAGCAAAGTATAAGTGAGGCTTAAATCTGCTGAATTTTAACGATGGTTGTTTGTAGTTGGTCGAGATGAACGGAAAATCTGATTAAGTAGTTCAAGTGAGTGGAAAGAAGTGGTGAGAGTCAGGACAATACAGAAAACAGGTGTCATTGAAAAAAAAAAGGGGGGGGGGGTAGAGGTCACGAGACGAGAGAGATCCGGTCACCATTAGTTCCACAAACGCGTGTTCTTCTAAGTATAGCTATAAGCAAAAGACGGTCATAAGCCTCCGACTCGGAGAGCGGTCATAAGGCTTGATTGGGTGTAGGTCTTAAGCCAAAGCTTATTGGGTAGAAGCACCGAGGGACAGGTTAAGTGTGGAGGTCATCGTAAGCTATAGGCTGATGCTGAAATGGGCCAGAAGTTAATCCCTGTTTGACCCACTTTCATACTGGAAGAAAGAGTTTCTTGCTACTCTTGGCTTCCTTTGTTTGCCAACAGATATACCTTGAATATTACCACCAAGAGGGTGAAACTTATTCTTGCTCTTATTTCTAGCAGACTTCACTACTGTATTGTTGTATCACTACTGTTCTCAGGCCTCCCAAAGAAAACAGCAAACATCAGATAATCCAAAATACAGCAGCACGTCTTCTAAACCAAAACTAAAGATAGAGAATGCAGTCGGCTCTTCGTTGCCAATAAAACTGTTAATGGAATAGCTCCTGAATATTTATCTGATATGGTGGAGAGGTACGCCCCCTTCAGAAGATGCTAACTCTGGTCTGTTAAATATTTCCCAGAGAAGCACTAAGCCATGATGCTGCATCTATGTCATCGCCTCTCACCTAGCTGTTATGTTGTTATGCAATTTACTGGTATCAGAACTATTCATTATTTCAGATATGGGCTTTTGTATCGTATTTCATTGTATTGTCTCTCGTCTGATCGTTGTATTTTTATAACTTTTATTGATGTTGCTGTATGAACTCTGCTCTATAAATAAAATGATTATTATTACTATTATTATTAATATCATTATTATTATTATGAGGCAGACAGCCGGTCAACAAGTTGCGTGTTCACCTTATTAACCTTGGTGTACACACCATATGTGTGTGCTGGTGCAGAGAGAGGCGAGCCTGTGGAAGCTGCCGACTCATCTGGCCTGAAACTGCGGAACTGGACTGCTGCGCCAGTGCATAATTTATTTTGCACTTAGTTGGTGCATGTTGCCGAATAAACTACTGGCAAGAACCAGAAGCAAGTCTCGGGGGGGTCCCCTCCTACTCGCAGCATGTGAACATTGTCAGAATCTCCCTCTCACAACTCTCTAACTTTAGTCTGCAGGCTCTCTCCCAGTGGATTACAGTGAGATTCCTCCGTCAATACTCCCTTCATTTCTTTCTGGGGCTTAGAACGAGCGTGCTGCCAATCAATCGGGATGTAATGTGTTCCAGAGAGTTAGCCTTGAATAAAGTAATGAGCTACTGAGGTGCCAGACAAGAGAGTTGATTAGTAATTTAAAGAGAAAAGAACCAAGGTCCAAGGGGCGGAAATGGCAGAGGTCATTCCAATAATTGAGATGAAAGGGAGGTGTCTTTTACGGATGGCCGAGACACTCGCGCTCTTTCTCTGAGTGTCTCATTTATGCAAGTTGTGTCTATTTATACTGTTCATCGCAATCTCAATTCTCAAAGGATGTAATACAGAGTCAGTTCCAGGCAGCCATTGATCGTCCAGCAGGGTGAGGCTGTGTTAATCAGCTACCATTGTAAGGATGAGCGCTTCCTAAAGCCACCGTCCCTCTCACATTTCTCTCACCCAGGCATCTTTCACTGTCAGTGTGTGTGTGTGTGTTGCCTCCCTCTCTATCACCTTCTCTCTGCCATCAATCTTGATCGCTCCATGCCTCTTATTTTGCATCCCGTACAGTTTTGCAGTCTCTGCAATCCAACACACACACACACACACACACACACACACACACACACAGAGATCACACCTCTTCAGTTACAGTCTTGACCACAGTGACGACATTAAGAGTAATTGTACTCATGTACCTTTTCCTGATTTGGTCATTTATTCTCTCTCACTGCTACTTTCTATTTTTTTTCTTTTTCTTCCAATTGACAAATCTTGGTAGAGTGAAAGAATCAGTCTTCTATTGCCAGATCACAAGTTGAGAAACATAACCTCTAGTTCTCGGTTCAGTCAAACAAACACACTTATGGACACTAAATGTTTTTATTTCGTAAGCTTACAAGATGTAATGATCTTAAATTGGCTCATTGTTCCACTGGCAGTCCTCCAGTGTGTTACAGGCTGGCAGCTACTTCCATGCTCTGCAGCCAGCAGCACTGTACTCATAATACACCAAAGATAGATTTGACTTTGGTATTATCTGTTACATTTTTATATTCAGTTTATTTATCTCAAAACTGTCATAGAGAATGCAGCTTTCTCTGTATTTGTTTTCCTCCCTTTTTTTTTTTTTTTGATAAAAGGCTGGTCGGACAAAATCACCATCTTCCTCTGATTGGGTTTTTTTTTAACTGATGTCAGGTTGTAATCTTCCCCACTCTAGTTTCTGTTTGGGACAAATTTTGTTCACACTGCATACCCATGTTCACTGGCTTCCACCTCTCTTTCTATCGCTCTCTGAAATGTGTCCAGAGGGCAAACAGAGATGCATTTGATCTTCACCCCACTGGGACATGGGTGGGTTTTTAGTCATTCAGCTTCCCAAGCCTGCTTCTCATTATCCTTGTTAAAGAGCTACCAGTAGCTGGACGAATTGACTCAAAGGTGCAGGACGAAACAATCAGGCCTCTGCATATTATAACGTTATATAACGGCGGTGCGGAGCGCTTGGGCTGGAGTGTGGTGCTGTTTGATGAAAAATGCAAGCTGAAGATGATTTCCCATGATAATTCAGTGTAGATATTGGTTATCTTAATAGTATGGTCAAGTGGCTGCGCATGAACACAGTGTGTTACTTATTTATGATCACTGCGCACTACATGCAGCAGCAGGAGTGGATTTATATACCCTCATCTCTTGCACTTTTTGTTGTTGCTTGTCTCTGTTCTTACCCCATTCTGTCACTCACTCTTTTCGTCCCTATTCTTCCTCTCCGCTGTCAGATCGGCACAGAGTGGGATGCCAAAGAACGTATGTTCAGAAACTTCGGCGGCTTGATGGGGCCCATGGACGAGACGGTGGGCATGCAGAAGTGGAGTAAGGGGCCTAACATCACCGTCACAGTCGTGTGGATCGACCCCACCAACGTCATCGCAGCCACCTATGACATTCTGATCGATGCCAGCGCCGAGTTCACCCACTACCGCCCGCCGCTGAACCAGCCTCTGCGACCTGGAGTGTGGAGCGTGCGCATCCTGCACCACTGGAGCCCTGTGGCCGAGATGAACTTCCTCATCGCCCCGCTGTCCCATAACAAACACCAGCCCATACGACAAGGTGAGGAAGAGATTTAAATGGCTCCTGTGGTTGTCATGACAAGAACTTGCCATTTGTTTCATTTTAAGCATAACACAAAATGACTATTGATTGTGTTCCTGTGTTTGTGAAGTTTATAACATTGACTCTTTGTTGACTCTGTGTCACAGAGGAGTTGGCTGCTCATTTCTGAGGCTGGATTTTGTGCTTGTTGTAGTGTTGCAGTGCAAGTTCATTTACTCCAGCACTGTATTTAAGTGCAGTTTTGAGGTACTTGTTGACTATTACTCAATTACATTTAACTGACACTTCATATAATTCACAAAAACATCCATTCTACCAAGTAAACAAAATCTATAATATTTTCTTTGAACAAGTGAAAAAATCAGCCACTGTGGTGGAATAATATGTCTGTCTTAATAGACATCATTTCTTGAATTTTATAACAAGTTCATTATTTTTTGATTTAAGAGCAGTGGTGTCCTGTATTCTGTCTTCTTTTCAAAAGAAAAGATTTATTTCTAGAAAGCGTATGAGACAAGTTGACTTGTACAGGAGGCAAGCTGCAAGTTGGCAAAATAATATGACGAGACTAACAGATCCTTTTTTACACATTATTTTAAGAAGAAAAGGGACTCAAAAAATATTTTATAAATAGTTAATAAGATGGGGGATTTTTTGCAGCGTAAAACATAATATGATGCACAGAACAAAGCAAGACTTCAATCCACGCCTGTCTGACACAATGAACATTTTAAGCTTTAAAAGGATGGTATTTGTTGTACATTACTGCAGAGTGGAAGCCACTACATGGCCACTAGTACTTGTAATAAATTCATGATGGACAGGCTCATTTTAGTTTTGAATCACACCAACTGTCTCCTGTTATCTGTCACAGATCAGTAGTTGATATACAGGATGTTGGAAATGAAAATGCAGAGCTTGACTACACACAGTGGTTGTGTTTAACAGACTGAGAGAAAGTCTATATTCAGTTTACATTCTCTATGTTTTCTGTTTGACACCAACATTGTGCTATTGAGCAGCCAGAGAAACACTGCATTCACTGTGAAGTAACAATTGCCAGTTTAGGTGTTCCAAAATGTCTGTGCATGCAAGCAGACACACGCACACGCACACGCACACACACACACACACACACACACACACACACACACACACACACACACACACACACACACACACACACCCTTGTATTTGCTGTGATGCCCTTTCTAATCAAGCCTCTGGGCCTCTGCAGACCCTGGTTGTTTGTCATCAAGTCACCCCTAATAACCCAGTGAGCTGTTCATACATACTAAACAGAGTGTTAAACAACAGCGCACTTAGCCCTCCAAAAACAATGACACAATTAAATCAATCAGCCAGCATGGATAAGGGGCAGGACTGCATTGTTCTAGTCCATAAGCAGCCAGTTTGCTCTGAAAGTCGCATGAGAGTTGAGACGCTAGCTTCAGCATAATCACGTCTTTCTCTGTTTAATAATCTCCCTGAGCCGTTTTAATGATGAGGAGAAACAACAAATAAAGTTACAGCTTTTGTCTTTAACCTGAGTCTCAGGGGGGCTGTGGGGGGGTCTGTGAAACAGTGTGAATTAAATATTAATCACTAGTTTATGGCTGTTGAGGTTTGTTTGCATTACATAATTATGTTTTTGCCTCTCATAAAAGTATGGTTGGGGAAACTTGTCTGGTACTTATTTAACTGTGTGTCACCCCAACACATTTTTCCTATACTCAGCTGTCTTCCCTGCAGTGTTGCAGCTCAGGTATACGATTAGCAGTGTCAGATACACTCAGTTGCCTGTTTAATAGGTGCACCTATCTAAACCAAATGCAGCAGCTCAGCTCAAATCCTACCTTCATGAAGGTCATAATGTTTTTTATGAAACTGTTAAAGTTTAACTGTTTCATTGGTGATTCATTGAACATTATCAAACTCAAACCTGACCATTGTAATTTTTTATTGCTGGTAGAAGTGAAGACGCACTCAGCTCTTTTACATGAGTAAAAGTAGAAATACCACAGTGTAAGAATACTTCCTTTAAAATCTTAAAGTTCCTCTCCCGACATGTTTTAAACTATGTAAAAATACTCAGACTGTGATTAATATTTTGTTTAATATGGTTTTCCCCACGTAAAAAAAAAAGTGAGAAAAAAATGGAAAATTGGTTCTGGAAGCTCTTCTTCATTGAGAAATTCTGGATCAGGCCTTGTGCGGCTGCGTGCCGGGGTTGACAGATGAAAGAGCAGTGCGTATCAAGATGGTTAGTGTTAGAGGAAACATCAGAGAGACTCAGACTCAGATGGGGAGACTATTGTGACCAAAATCAGCAATTCGCATACATATCAGAGTGGTGAGCGTAGTTAGCATCTTTTATTTGTTTATGTTGTTTGTTAGCTTGTAACTGGCAGTGGCTGACACAGTGTTAGTGGTTGTGCTAACCAAATGTTTGGGTTTATTTTGCCTGCAGGTTGACAGGATTGGTTCATTAGGTTATATGACATATGAATCCCTGACTGTCTTAATCTGTTTTTATGAGACTGTCATTGGTTCACTGCAGTTCCAAAGTGGAAATACTCAGTCATGGTGTTGACTGTTTATTTCACTCATGTTATGTCTTGTATTATATAAAAAGAACATCATATGGATGTGTTAACAAGGTTGTAAACTTGATCAGAGGTGAAGTATTATCAGCTAAATTTAGTTATTATGAAAATGTATATAGATATTATTGTTTGGCTACAATAACACTATGTTTTAGCATGTCACAGATAAACAATTCAGTTGTTTTATAACAAAGGTAATACATAGCATACCTCTGCAGAAAATTTGGAAACTTGTGGCCAAAGTTACACGGTCTCACTTTATGTGCATTAGAATTGTTAGATTATTAGATTTAGGTTGTTTCTTTGGTCTCTGGGGCGACCCTTTGTTTTTCATGTAGATCAGGGATTGTGCCTTTAATTCACACATCATAAGAAATGGCTGACATGAAGTAAAGTTAGAATCCATTCAAATCCACACATTTAGCATATTTTACAATGTAAGGCCCCATAATTATTTGTAAATAACATTATCAACCTGTTTGTCTTTAAGTGGATATAAGAGTCATATAATAATCTTGTGTGTGCTTGGCTTACTGTGTGTGTGTGTATGTGTGTGTGTGTGTGTGTGTGTGTGTGTGTGTGTGTGTGTGTGTGTGTGTGTAATGTGTGCTTTCATCATTGCTGTTCCAGCCACCCGCCTATAATTTACTGGCATGTCTGGCACCAGGTTTCCCTCCTACATGCATTGCCAGTAAAACTTAATGGCGTGGCCTTCCACGAGCACTGGCAGCAGCAGACACGTGCATACACAAACACATGCACAACTATGATGCATGGTTTCATAACGCACACTGCAAAGCTAGCTGGCGTGAGTTGAACATGGCCTTGCCTGGTGGAGCACCTCATGTCTGACTGCATCTTTCTGTCACCAGCGCATGAAAAGCGCTGATGTCTGAAAACATCTGGGTGTGAGGGAGTTAGTGTTCCACAGCCACACTTAGAAGGGATGGCTCACGCCCCAGTTAGAGGAGCTGTGAGGAATTTACAGCTTCACTGGAGCTCAGGGTGGAGAAGGTGTTTTAAGGAGAAGTTGTGTCTACATTTTCTGTCGTCCTGCAGAGCTTGACCGTCGTAGGAAGAAAGAATGAGGGCGCGTCTGAGTATTTCTGACTGTTTCCAAAAAGTCAGCATTGCAGTGACTTGACATACCACATCAAAGACAGGGATTTAGGGCGTCCAGTGAAAAAAAAAAAATCAATCCAGGCAAATTAGCAAGCAGTTTAAGCTTTTCAGATAATAATCAAGCAAACCACGTTCCCCGCTTTGATATTTTTCCATTCATGTCTCCTTTTTTCCCTTTTCTCCCTTTCCCTTCAACTATTTTTTTTTTTCCCCCTTGACAATCCCCTCTCTCTGTCTGACCACTGGTTATCAACTCCTCACATATCATCTGTCTCTTCCTCTGCTCTGTCTTTCTTCCTTCCCAAATTTCTCCAGAGGATGCTCTGAAGCTGCACAACGGGCCAGCGAAGAACAGCTACATGGAGCAGAGTTTCCACGGCCTCAACCCGGTGCTCAACATCCCTGTCAGCCTGGGCTACGTGGAGCAGGCCAAGAGGAACGCGGCACTGACCAGCCTGGAGCTCGAGCATTGGTTAGACAGCCTTGTGGGTGAGCTGTGGGAGGCGGCCGACGTCTGCGCCGTGGGCCCTACTGCCTGTCCTGTCATGCAGGCCTGCTCCAAGAACCCTTGGAGCTCCCTGAGTCCGGATCCCAAATCCCAGCTGGGCAAACCGCGCGCAGACGGTCGCATCAGGTAGCAGCGAAGCCTCCAGCTGGACGGGAGGCCATGGCACAGGAGATTCACTGTTGATTTGTATTTATTTAAGGGGTTTGTTGCAGACGGGGGAAAGGAAAATGTTCTTCCTCTGTCTCGGGAGAAGAAGAAAAGAAAAGAAGAAGTGAATTTTTTTTGGGGAGGTTGGTGAGGGTGTGTGGACAGAAAGCACAGAGAATGATTTTCAGATCCTCCCACGGGGTTCTTCCTTGTTGGGGATTATGCTGGCTTTGCTATTTCAGTTTCACAGTGTATTTATTTTTCTTCTCATGGCTGAGTTTTACTGTGATCAAAACGTTGCAATTTTCGAGCATCTATTTTGCTGCTGAATGAATTATGAAGTCAGCTTTTAAAGCCCTGCACGGGGCACAGCGGTCATGGGAGTGGATTGTCGACACTGGTAGCAGACTAAGATCTGCTGCAATAAGGCCTTAGCTGTAAGACATATTTAAGGAGGTCGCCTGATACTGAGTTAAATGTGCCTCCTTTAGGTTTATGTCAGCATAAACAACATGAGATGATATCTGAACGCTCAGATAAACCCAAACAGTCGAAAAGATTATTTTGATACGACTCAAATGCAGCATCATTGAAAGCAAATTCCCCAAACTTTGGACAACAGATATTTTAGCATTATTAAAGCCAATTACTTCAAAGCTCTGAGTTTCTGATAGTCTGATAGTTTCTGATAGTGAGATAACTCAGTTTGTAAATCAGCAGAATAAAAAATTAACAGCAGCACAACTTCATTCAGTTCAGTGCCTGATCAGGATGTGGAACTGTTGTGGCTGGGCTCACCATCTGCTGCAGTCACATTTCGTAAATATGGAAAAAAGAGAAATGCAAATACAGAGGCCTTCTCATCATAATTACAACTATTTGGATTATAATAGAAATTTAATGTAGACATATTAGTGTTCTAAATTCATAAATGCTTAATTTGTGGTTGTTGTACAATAGTATTTTAAGACCTAACATTGACATAGTGTAGTTTTCTTTAATAAAAACCCAGATGTTGTGACAGGCAGAGGACAAAGAGAGAATTGTTTTGTCCATCTTGGTTTTTTTTTTTTTTTACCAAACTGCCTCAAACTTGAAACACGTTTATCTCAAGCTGACCTTAAAATTCTCATCCTAGCATTCCTTGTCATTTTTTTATTTTTTTTATTTACTTTTTTTCCAGTCATTTCAATGATACTTTATGTTGTACATAATTATACAAGAAGTCTCAAAAATTGTGTGAATGAGGGGGGGGTGAGTCCATGAGTCACTATTTATTTATAAGTTTATATTAATACTGATATTTTTAGTCAGTGACTAAATAACTGCGACGCTGCCTGGGCAGCATGATAAATATTTTTTTGTAAAGAAAGCCGCCTTTATTTACAAAGGCCAACACCCCAAACTTATACTGTACCTTTTTATGGCCCGCACCTGTGTGTTAGTTAGTGTTGTCCTGTCTGAATAGATCTTCCTGTCTTGGTTTCTTATATGGCTGTTTGCCAAGTGCATCACAAGAGAAAGCCACCCTGACCTATGAGGTCAGAGGTCAGCTGCCTAACAACCTCACCAAACAGAGAAGGTGAACAAAAACACTCCTCACAAGCGAACACATTGGACAGCGTCTGGATCGAAGGAGAAACTGTACTTTTTTGGTGTTCTATGGTTCCTGTCAGTTTCTGAATGATAGTGAGTGGTAGTGATCTTCATGCTGTGACAATAATGTACAATTTCAAGTGAATATTATATTGTGTCTTGATTGCAAAATGCATAATTTATGAGATCGGGTCTATGGCACCTTTTCAACTCTGATCTACATTTGAAGTACCTTTCCTGCCACCAAGACAATCTCTGGACATTTGAGACGAGTTAATTCCACCGAGACTGTACCACAACACATCTTTAACAAGAGGTACGGTCGCATATTTGTCTTACTTTGAAATACGTTTCATCTGAAGCCAATTAGGAGTTCAAGCTGTGATTGTCAACATTGTTTAGCCATCACACGAGCTAAGTGAGTGTTTTTGCACTGGCTAATTAAGAGACATTACTGGTCATTAATGTCAAGTTCACCTTGCCTCTCTGTCGGATGTGTCTATTATAATTGCTGTCACTCCTTCCCTCTCAAATCTACACTTTTTCTGGGGTTAGGTTGTAAAGGACAATTTGTTTTCCAATGGCTGGCTTCTGCTGCCATCTTTTAACTTAAAGTGCCACCGTGCTCTGAATAATTACTTCACACAATACATATTATTATGTAAGTTCAATGACAGTTTTGGAAAACGGTGAATTAAGTAAATGTAACTCAATGTGAAAGTCCTATTTTGTAACAAAATGATTAACAAATGAAGAAGATGTACATAGGTATTTTGTATTGAAATGTTGTTTAAAAGGTATCGTACATGTAAATACTGATGTGGTAAAAATGACATTGAATTATTAAGAGTTTTTAAAATGTCAATAATTGGGCACAAAGAGTGAATCGATGGTGTTTATTGATCAAAGTACATAACCTGTTTCAGTGTTTTTGGACAACAACCTTGTCCTGTTTGCCTCTCAGAGAAAATCACATGCCAGATTGTTGTTGTTCTTGCTGGAATGTATTGTTGAGCAACTGTTGCACAAATTTCTCTGACTGATGTTTCCCCCGTTATTTTTTTCCGGGGAGGCTCTGTGTGCCTTAGCTGACTTTTAGAACCTTCTCTGTCCATTAAAAGAAAGCCCTTATTTTGTTATTTCTTTTGACGTTATGTGAAGAATACCATGAGTCTGTCACGTGATTCACTGGTACTGCAACACCAAAAAGATGTCTGCTGTTGTATATATCATCAGGCCTTCTGTCTTTATCAGCTTTTATGTTGTTTTTTTTTTTTCTTCCCATTGGGGGATATGTTTTGATGACTTGACTGGCTTGTTTTACTTTTCTCTGACTGCTTTTTGGAAATAAAATTCTTTAGAAAACATCTCATGTGAACTCTCTGCTATGGCAGTAATATACTAGAGAGTGTGTTGTGGCTGATAACAAAACATTAAGCCTGCTGAAGCATCTTGTCCACCGTAACTCTGTTGTTGCTTATTAAATACACGTAGTTTTGCAAATATAGCCCAAGTCCATTTAACTGGGTAATACGATGCTTTTAATACAGTAAATTTTTATTCATTAAACTTTAATTTTATTTTATCATTTAAATTGATATATACTGTAGTGTTACTAGTGTACAGAAATTAGGTTTTAGCGTCTTATATATCACAAAATACCAGTGCTTACAAACAAGACTAAAGATTAAAGCTGCACCAATCAACATTTTTATATTAACAATTAATCAAATGCCTACATTAAACATGAAGCCGGCGACTTGGAGTGATGAATCCACAGAGGATTATGGCCAAAAGCCATTCCTATTAAACTCAACACATGAGAGATGTTCCCTGAAGTCCGATCTCTATACGCCTCACAGTTGGAAATCATTTGGGGCTTTAACCATCACTTCATGCCTTAAGTATTTTCCTCAGTCGAACTGAGGCAGTCAAATCGTTAACTGTGGGTACAGCTAGTTGCTCCCATATGTTTTCCACCGAATTAGCTTCAACAATTGTCCTCACAGAGATTCTCACCCAACACCCACATCTTAACAGAGCTCTTTAATGTGCAGCTACAGGGAAAGTGAAAGCATTTCAAATGAATGATCGCTTCCTATAAACAGGACAATCCTAATCATACTGTGCACTCATAAATACAGCTTTGAAGTGGCGTTACACTCGCTCTGCTTGTGGCATCTGATAACAAAAGCAGAGAACTGTCAATAGATAGAGTAGATGTGTGTGTATGTGTGTGTGTGCCCCAGAGGCTCTCTCACACAAGGCAGTGCTGTGCCAACAGATCCCGTCTACTGTCCCATAGAGAGACTTAGAACATGCAGCACAATTAGTCCTGCTTTACATGTATGTGTGTGTGATTCCTTAGTAAGCAAGTGCATGAGTCACTAAGTGA
The DNA here is from genome assembly GCF_002260705.1 of Seriola dumerili. NCBI lineage: Eukaryota > Metazoa > Chordata > Actinopteri > Carangiformes > Carangidae > Seriola > Seriola dumerili. Next base: position 699,407 of record NW_019174485.1, on the reverse strand, counting down.
GAAAGCAAAAAAAAACCATAACGTGCGGGTTTTTTTCCAGCACGTGTGTCGGTTAAGGTGGATGTGAAGAGAAATGTGCGGCCTGCAATCCCCTGCAGCAGGACGAGTGGTACTACGTCTACGATGAGAACAACTGTGAACCATCCAGCTGATGTTGGGAGGAAATGACTTGGATTAATGGCAGATAAACATCACTCTGATGATCGTTTTCAGCTTTTTACACTAGCTCGCCGACACACATGCTGCGTGATTAATTAGCACCTCTGAAACAGAGAGAGATCGTAATAATGATATTAGGCCTCTCTCTCTCTCTACTGTAACATGGCCATCTGCACATAGAGAGCAGGGGGAGGCATGTTTGTCACCACTGAATACATTTACAGTCACAATAACGCACCTTTATTAATAATATAATACAGATCATATGTAAGATGTATGGTTTTACTCACCATACTATCAGCCTTAAGGATTTTGCTGTTGAAACGTCATTTTTTGTGAATATAAAATGCTGATTTATTTATTTATAACAAAGAAAAAAAAAACAGGATTCTCTCCAAATTGGTTGAAGGATGAGTCTAAATCTATCATCAGCCTTATTTTATGAAGTTTACTTTGTGAGTGAGTACTTTCAGACTTTTCTGTTTGGTCTTATAATTATCAGTGTGTGTGAAGATTTTGGGAGATTTGGATTCATAACAGTAAGGGCATTGAAGTAACACCCTTGCATGCACCTCACAACGGTTATATACTATCGTCTCTCTGTCTTTCTGTATAACTGCATTATATGAAGATGTATACATCTGACACATAGACTCATACATAGCATGTGTACATCACTCTTCTTCCTTTTAATAATATTTAATACACTTAAATCCAATGTAATAAGCAATAGTATATACTTAATGTCACAAACTCACCATCTAATAGAAAGATACTCGATGATTGATTTCTCCTCACATCCCTCTTCCTCTATCTGTGTCGCCTGCAGTTCTGAGATACTGAGCATCAACATTTCACATTCCAGCTGGCAAAACTGTTCTGCAGTCAAACCCATCTTCAAACCAAGTCAGCATCCTCCGGGTAAACTGAATGCAAAATATCAAAAACTCACAACAATTACAAATTCTATTTCAAAGGCCCAAACAAAGACAAAAACAACATTTATTGTAATATTTCTTCTGTAATATTGCAAAAAAAAAATCCTGTGGTTTAAATGAAAAACTAGATGAATGTCACTTAAAAGAAACAATGTCTGAAAAAGAAAATGACTGAGCACATTTTTAAGTATATGGCTCAGCAGCCTGTACAAATAAAGCTAAACGTTACAGTGAAGTATTATAAGCATGTACTTACAGGAAACAGAGACTTGCAGTGTTGCAATATTTTTCATATTCTACTACAGACTTGTGGTCTGCTTGATGTCCAGAATTTGAAAAGCCACTTTGCGTTTGGAAACAATGAAGACTTGATCAGAAAAGCCTGTGGCCATTTAACCAAGAAGCTCACATTCAAGTGTCAATCCAAGAAACCATCAAGTGTCCATCTGGCCACTAGTGCATGCCAAAACACAGATGGCGGATTTTTGATGCTTTTCCATGTTTGCATGTTTGAAGAGTCAATCACTAGTTAATCCAAACCCAGACCATCAGTGCACTAAAAATGTACAAGTACATGCTCAGTCAATTCACATGTGACCGTTGAACTACGAGCAGGAAGACATCTTTACTGTCCTCCAGCTTGTACAGATTGTACGGGCTGGCTGAGGCTCAGGAAGTACAGCGGACTGTTCACTAATCGGAAAGTCGATGGTTCACTTCCCGGCTCCTCCAGTCCGCATGTCGATGTGTCCTTGGGCAAGATACTGAACAACAAATAGTGTGGGCGTGTGTGATAGAGAGAGAAAAAAAAGAAGGCATAGAAGAAATGTGCGTGCTGAATGTGTCTTGCAGTGTAAAGCTCTTTGAGTGGTAAATAATACTAGAAACGCGCTATATAAGTGCAGTCCAATTACAATACATAAAATTCAACTGGTGGCTGTATTTTATGAGCGCTTGCTGCCATATTTCATAAGAAATAATCAAATGCTTCTAAAAAATGCCTCTAAATTTGCCATCAGGGCTCTTCCTTTTGTCACATATTATTTTAATTATTGGTGATTTTGACAATTTATAAATTGAGACCTAACTTGGAAGCACTGAACTGTAAATCCCCTTATATGGCATTTAGTATATCAAGATTTACTAAATGGTTAATAACACACTATAATGTAGTTGTATGCAGATATAAGGATATTTCAATAATATGGTCCTATGCATGGATCATAGTGAACTTGAATCATTTTGATCTCCTTTCATGTTGTTTGTTGACAGTGGGAACTCCAGAGAATTTTAACAAAGTTTTTACACACATAATTGTCAGTTTCACATTTCTCTGTATGAGAAAGAGAGGTGAAATCGAACCGGCCAGCACCACCTCAGCACCTCAAAGTGAGAAAATCTTTTATAGACCTGTTACCAATCCATTCTCACTCCTTCAGGTTAGGTTTCAGAACTGACCAGCTCGTCAACAAAAACAGCACAAGCCCAAAAACTGTCTCCTTAACCCTGATGACATCACTTGCTCCTGGACAGACAACACCACTTTTTATGGAAAGAAGCATCTCAGACTGCACAACACGTTTCATTCCAGTCAGCCAAGAACAGAAACCTGAGGCTGCAGCGGGCACAGGCTCACCAAACCTGGACAGCCGAAGACTGGGAAAACGTAGCGTGGTCTGATGAGTCTGGATTTCTGCTGAGGCAGCAGATGGTCGGGTCAGAATTTGGCATCAACAGCATGAATCCATGGACCCAACCTGCCTTGTGTCAACAGTCCAGGCTGGTGGTGGTGGCGGTGGTGTAATGGTGTGGGGAATGTTTTCTTGGCCCACTCTGTGCCCCTCAATACCAATCAACTCCCAGCTATGAACAAAGCAAAAGTTGTCTGAGCTGCAGTTTTTCTGGATAAAAAGCACTATAAAATGTTGACATTTCTCAACTGATTTCAATGAGTCATTTTTATATTCAAGGGTTTATGATGTACCTGGAGTACAGAAAAAAAAGTTTTGTCTCCAGTTACTTAGACTCTTGATAGTTAGGTTATAATCCCCGCTAGATGCTGAGGAGAGGAGTGTGTATCAACCTTATGCTTGAACTGAATGACATGGCGGAAAATGAGGAATTCTAAAAACCCGTATTCAAGCAATAATTTGGTTGATTTTCCTGTTAACACTTGTGGAAACATCCCTACATGACATAATAGAATGTACATGAAACATGCAGTTTTTTTGTTTTGTTTTACATTGTGGAAATGGCTTTTTCTGTCTGTGTCCCATTCCTTTTAGGTTTTCTTGTGCTCTAGGTCAAAACACAGCTCATTTGCTTTGAAATACTGAAGAAAAGATCTTTAAATACTGGTAATTGACCATAATTTAAAAAAATGGAGCAAAATCAGATCAAATAGTGAGTGAATGGGAATCTGTCCTCTTTACAGATAAGACAGATAATTACAGACAAAGATAAGATGAAATAATATTGATCCCCAAATTCAGATAGAGTCGATTATCTTTAGGATGTATGATTGATTGGTTAATTCTAAAAGGGCACACTTTGTGCATTAAACACACAGATTTTTCTTCTATATATTGACTTATATCTTTATGTGCTGAAAAATAATACAGACATGTTATATTGTTTGCAATTAAAGGAAGTCGCCAAACCTAAATCTAATATATAACACAGTCCTCTATAAAAACCTTTCAAACCCATTAGACGAAGTGAAAAATACAGGGCTGGCAAGCTCAAAACAACAGGCCGCTTTTCTTCACTTCACCCACACCTTATGTAATCCTACCTTATGATACTTTTCTGTATTGTGTATATTCTTTTATTACATAACATATTCTCTGTCTTTCATGGGTCTGATTTAGACCTGCACAGCCTGCAGTTCTCCTCTGAGAAAACCAGAGAAGAGTGACTTTGACACAGTCAAGCCTGTTAGCAGTGGCGCCTTTGGGTGAGAAAGACAGACTTGTTTCTTTGTGTTCAAACTGACTCACTGGATAGTGCAGAGAGTCTGGTCAAAGCAGAAAAGAAGATGAAACGAGGATGTGATGTTGTAGAATATTTTTTTTGTGCTTACATTAAGAATTTGTCAGTGAACAGTTTCTTTTCAAATTGGAGCTGATATTCAAGTTGAAGAAGTTGCTCATGTTTCCGGTATTTTATCCAGGACTGTAAACCTCTTGTACCACAGGGAGTCAGGCGTTTGCCATGAAGCTGATCAAACGGCAGAGCTTCACCAAAACATCACATGTCCAGCAGGTCTTGGTGGAGCGTGCCATCCTCACCATCACTGACAACATCTTTTTGTTGACTCAATGTTTTGTTCGTTCGAGACAAAGATGGACCTGATGGAATATGTAGGAGGTAAGTATAGCTTGCTTTCACACTAAGACTTATTGTATTAAGTGCAGCATGAAACTTACTGTTTTCCATATTCTTCGGATTAGGCTGTACACATGTGACACACACTTAGAGGACCTTGTAGGTGGGGATCGTGCCACCCTGCCACAGCAAGCATCTTCTGGTGGACATGGCATTGGATGTATGTTGACTGTCTTGGCTGTGGAGTATATCCACAGCTATGGCATCTTGCATCGAGACCTAAAACCCAGCAAGTGAATCCTCCATTGGTCCCCTTAAGATGCCCCCTTAACACTATGCCAAGTGTCACTGATAGATTTTATCTGCTGTAGCTATAGCAGTTATTCAAGCTAATGTTATCTTTATGAGTTGGTTGAAAAAGTAATCTCCAATTCAGTTTTAGTGTTTCCTGCTCACTCATTTTAAAACAACAATCCTATAGGATTTGGATAAGGGTCTTTAATATGACCTTTACAGCTTAATGAATAAAAGACAGATGTAAGACTTATAAATGCTTGTTTGTATTTTTCATGTTTTCACTTTGAGTAACAATAAAAAAACAGACTTTTATGATGCGGATTAACCATAGACTGTATAAAAAGAAAAGGGATTAAAGGATGTGTTTGGCATCCCTAATGCTAGCTCAGGTTTGGCTGGAGTGTAAATTTCACCAAATCCAGTAAACAGCAGGACAGATCAGCCAACGTTCAATTCTGATAGCTAACACGCAGTGAGGAGGTACTACTGTAACGGGGGCTTCTTTTAAAGGAGCTATTTGTAAGTTCTGCTGTCGTTACACAGCCAACGTTTCTTCTTGTTTCTTAAAGATTTGTGATATTAATCTTTACACTATGTTAATGATGTTTTTCTAAAGGATTGCTGCCTTTCCCTTCTGCCTGTGTCTTTGGTGGCATTGAGAATTTTTTTAATTACTTGATCAGATGAGGGATATCTGCTTCTTTTTTCCAGATAAGCCCTTTTGGCAACAAAGGGAAGATGACATGCCAGCTGACCTCATCACCCTTCCCCTGAAAGAGATCTGTGTGAAGCGCCTGGGTACAGGTGAGTGTCAGCATTACAAGTGATGGACACATGGATGAACACAGTATGACACATAAACTCCTTGGAGGAAAACCTGTGGAGTAATAGTACGGGGAATTCCAGGTTGTTTCCACACATGCAGAACCGATTTGAAGGACATTTACTGAGTGTTTTTGTAACATAAGAAGATATTAGTGCAGCCATGAGGTGGTGTGAAGAGACTGCCTCAGGTGTAGCTCCTAAGCCGGGCCCAAGATGTGTAGAAGTACAAACTAAATGTTTGATTAACATACTTCTTAGGAGGAGCCAATAAGGTGAAGTCATATCCATTCTTTCATGATCTGGTCCGGACCAACCTCCTGAGTCAGGACCCTCAGCTGGAGATTGGGGAGGACACCAGCTACTTTGAAAGTAGTTGCCAACAAAGACACGTGACAAACCAGACTCATGTTGGATAGAAAGCACAGGACACTTTCTACTCTTACCTTCCATTTCAGAAAGGTGCAGCTTTTATCCTGCTCCTCAACCCCACTGCTGTTTGAGATGATCTACGTCTACCTTTTCACCATTAGATGCATACTGAATATAAATAATTGACAGTGACTGATTACAAAATTGCTGTGATGGCCCAGTAAGTACTCATGTCCTGGATAATCATCAGGATTCAAGAGACTGTTGCCATTTGCACAGGCACAAAGTAGTTACACACTGGAATTCTTCAGTCAGGTGACAGCCATCAACAACATAATGCAATATGTTCAGGTGTGTGGCGGCCCAGTGCCCCTGTCCTCCTACACACTGTTCAAGCAGTGTCAGAAGTCCACACGGCCAAGACACAGGAAGGTGGAGGAGGGGCAGGAGGAAGAGCAGGGGCAGGAGGAAGAAGAGGAGGTTGATGAAGGTTATGAGGGGGAGGACTTAGACAACCTTCATGATGAAAAGGACAACATGAGACTTCTCACACCCTCACCTGACTGAAAAGAGCCAAGCCACATTTAGAAGGAGCAGGAGAAGAAGAAGACAAAGAGGACAGGGAGAAAGACGAGGTGGAGGAACAGGAGGAAAAGGAGGATGTGACGCTATCCCTCCACTACTCCTCCACAGGATCAATTAGACAGGACAAAACCAACAGGGAGCATTATTTTACTGTTTAATGTTTGTTTTGTTGTCACTGCAAATTTAAAAAAAATAAAATAAAATAAAAACTTGTCTTTTTTTTGTAACTTTATTAACAAGACAACACCAACTGGTCATTTCGTTGCTGAGATTGAGACAGAAAGATGTCAAGGAAACACAGCACTACTGATGGATGTCAAGACGCCAATTTATCATTGCACAGCCAGAGACCAGCAGTTTAACTTTATTTTTTCTTCGGGAGCATTTTGGAATTTGTATTTGATTGTGTTCTGAGTATTTGAAGAGTGTTTTTTTTTCAGTTTGGTTGTGTTTATTTGCAGCAGGTGATGAAGATGTTTTTCTGAATTTGCTGGTGTTTTATCTATTTGCGTGTGTTTTCTTAAGTTGCAGTGTGTTGAGCTCTCAGGGCCACCGTAGTTATTTGACCTGGCCATGTGTCCCTCAGAAAACAGGGAAAGCCAATCAGAGGAGAGGCTCAGAGACCAACACAAAATGCCCTGATCTGGCTAGAGCTCCAGAGAGAAGTGTGTGAGAGATGTAAAACTATACTGAGATGGTTTTTGGCACTTAAAACCACAAATATATCTACTGATGGACATCAAATCTTCAAATTAAACACTAGGTAAGAGTAAATTATGGACCCTTTAAACAGGTACAGCAGTCACAGCAGCTAAATGAAGAAAGGAAATGAAGTGCAAGACAATAAAATAGTTCAAAAATCATTACAGTTACTGGCAACTCCATCAAAGCGTACCTCAGTTCTTCCCCACCTCTCTGACTCACTGGACTTGTGGTGGTCTGAAGATCTGCTTTCAGCCCCATTAGTGGATTGATTACGTTAGCTTTGTACTATTTATTCCCACCTCTGGCTCCTGCTGAGCATCCAGCCATCTGAGGGAGGCATGTTTGTTTGAACTGCCTCTCCTGTGGTATCCTGCATCGGTGTTTTTCTCAGCTGTGCACCGTTAATGTTGTGGGTCAGTAAAGATGTAAAATCCGCTCAAAATCTGAGTTATGCTACCGCTTGTACACATAAAGCTTCTTCTTATAAATAATATACGTTTATACGAACCTGTGAATGGAGCCTTCGGTCATGCTTCGACATCTTGAAAACAGATGGCATTCAGGTTGGAGAATCGTGTGCAGGGAGCTGGAGGGAATTTTCATGCGTTTTCAAACATGTGAAAAGGAGTTGAATCGCTCTTAGTGTTGTCATTCGCGACCGTTACATTCAAAAGAACAAATCTTTTGGTTGAATAAACTGAACTGAACCACCTCCTGAAACAATCCGTTCTGAGTCAGTTCAGTTGAGCTCTCAGGCAGTTGCGAGCGAACGTTGGTTTCGCGGGAGGAATGGGGTGTGTCCAAGTCAGCGATTACACAGCTGATTCAGGTTGCCAACATTTAGCTGCAGGGATTCAACAACGTCGCTCTTGGACTACAATCCAGATTCATAACATTACCTAGATTGATATTATACGCATAGGCTAAGATTTAATGTTACTGCACACAGCGCCGCACGCACGTATGCAAACACATGATGTTTTGAAAGGAGGACAGCTAAGAATACACTCACTGAAAAGATCGTGTGTGTGTGTGTGTGTGTGTCTTCTGTTAGTCTGTATATAATAATCAAAAAAACATGCAATGTGCAATATTTTTAGAATACAGGGCAGTTTCGAATTTGGTCGGATCAATACAGCCATTTGTCAGCTTTGGGCCACATGAACTTATGGTGACTGTAATTTTAAGAGCAGGCACAGAGAGACAGCTTAGATAGATACTTTCACAACAGGTAGCAATTGTGTGGTGACACCTGCAATTAAGTCTGTTTACCAGTAAAGAGGCCAGTGAACAGACTGACAGGATTTGTAAAAACTTCATGGATTTTTTTGTCAGTGAGCTGACAATGGATGAGAAAAGAAGTGTGTTGAGTGTGAGGACGGGATCGTGGTGTGACATAACTTTCTGATTTGTTGAATGAGTATCTCGATGACATCCGCTGGAAGGAACGCCAGGCTGCGGAATATGAAAAATAAACTTTCTTGACATTATTATGTATTAAGCTGCCAATCAGATTCATTTGACTACTAATTGAGGAGCGCTGCTGCATTTTTCACCAAAAAAAACCCAAACTCTGGTTCCTTTTGCAAGGGCACTATTGATGCATCCTGAGGGCATGAAATGTATAAAGTTTGAAGAATTGGTGACAGCTCAAGGGTATGCATGTATTCTTTCATCAGCTACACTGAATATGCAATGAGCTTCACCGATTTTCTATTTGCATGTTTGTTATGGTCCAACCCCACTGGTATGCCTTTATGAACAATTCCTCCTCGCAACAGTTCCTCCTTCCTTCAGCAACATCGCTGAAAATGTTGTTTCCTTGTGACTTTTAATAATCTACGCAGGGGCCAGTGAAACACTCAAGCTGAGATGAGAATCGATCTGAAACCGTGGGTTGGGGAAACTACCATCTGAAGCCATGTTCGCCAGCCACCAAAAGATTTAAACGAAATAGACTCTGATCACCAGCTGGCTGGTAATGACACTTATCTCTCCTATCTTCTTTCCAGTGGACAAAATAATGACATCATCTTTCAGGGCCATCATGCTCCTGCTACTCTGTGGAGAGCTGCTGCACATCCGCCGAACACGAGAAAATGATCCTAAACAGTCAAATCCGATTTGAAGCACCTCCGCACTGCACAGCTTCAACTTACACTGCCAAAGCAATACATTTCCAGGCAGGCAGAAGAAAGACAGTGCATGCTTGTGAGCTGGAGTGGGTGCTAAATATTTCAATATAACAGCTCACAGACAGTGAAAAATAGAGTGAGAGAGCAGAAGATGCAGCAGGGCCTGGTGCTAGACGCTGTGGGAGCAACAATGAGGGGTGACAGGTTGGTGCCTGTGTTACATGAGGAAGTGTCTGAAAACATCAGCAATCGGACGGTTAACAACACCAGGAACGGTAAGAGCGAGTAGAGGGCCAAGGCCACATGGCACATTGATCAGAGACGCTGGGGGAAGGCATCCGTCGAGCTTCCACTTATACACCTGCTGGTACAAGGTGCGTGTGAGCGGGAGAGAGGCAGGAAGAGACGAGCTTTTACTCTCACAGACAACATGACCACAGGCGAGGATACCCAGCTGAGAATAATGTGAGTTCATACACAGTGTTCATAAATTTATGTATGGAGAAGAAGAATGGGAAGCGTCTGCAGAGATCTGCTGCACATCAAGCAGACATGACCAAAAAAAAAAAAAAAAAAAAAAACAGAGAAAAGGTGTATGGATGTTGGACATAGATCTCATTTTCTTTGAAGAAATACAAGCAACTGTCATTTTTTATCATGCTGGTTGGTTTAGTGCTAGTCATACATTTCAAAGTCTGGACCAAATCATGAAGACCAGTGGAGAAACCAGCACAGAAACACAAGTCCGGCAGTTTAATTCCCCCAGCCTCCCCAGTTTGCCCTGTGTGTCCCGAAGAGTTCAGCTGTGTCAGTCCCACACACTCACAAATTTAGATTACAAAATGTTGCTGGATCATCATCACAGTAGTTCAAGGAGTCCAGGTTATACCACCCTAAATTTCAAGAAAAAAGGGACAGTATCTCTCTTTCACAGCGATCTTCTGTCTTATGTTTATTTCAAACCCATTAACAAGAACGGTGAGTTTAATAGTACTACTTTAAACAGTGATGACAAGCTGCAGCGAAATGTCCCTGGACAGCAACTGACATACAATGCAGGATGTGATGCTGTGCTGGTGCTGTTTAAGGAGCTGTTTTATTTGGGTTATTTCCAGGCTGCAAAAAAATTACATCATTCTTAACATGGGAAAAATGTCCATATCAAACTGACACTCCATTAACACATACGTCTTCCAACAAGTAAAATTATAAGGGAAATTATCCAGCTTTATGGCTAGTCATTAGCTAGCTACATACTAGTGAGTAATGTAAATATCCCAGTTCTTGCGACCCATTTGTACAGTGGCCTTGAGAGCTCAACGCACTGCAACTTAAGAAAAGACATGCAAAGACACAAACGCACAACAGATTCAGAAAATACCTTCAGCAATTTGACAACAAACACCTGCCAAAAATCACAACACATGCCAATAAAAAGCTGGCTTCATTTTCTTAATGAAATCATTCAAAACACAAACTCATTCACCTGTACTGCTTAATGCCACGCTAATTACAAACTACTATATTATCTAATACTACTTAGCTAGATCTCTAACATTTGATCATGTGGTCAGGTATAGTTGACTTATGTATGTAAATTTGCCACTTGCGGTTACATTATCTTGAGAAAGAGCCACAACTTAACCGTGTGTGTGCATGGTGCGCTCCAGTACATAAACAAAGAGCATCACACACCTGATAACAGTGTTGTTTTAGTTGCCTTAGGGTTGGCAGCTTTATTTCTTTTTTACATTGCAGGGAGGATATTATTTGTTGTCCATTTTTTTCCGTAACATTCTCCGTATAGTCAATAATGCTTGATTCATATTCAGTGCTACTTGTGATATTTTTATTCATTAGATGACTGAATTTGCTCTAATTTGGTCCCTAATCGTTGAACTGTGACTAACCAGGATTTGTGTAGGTTAATGGAAAGCATGGTCATGTCCGGCCAGTGCCAAATTTTATGCAGGCCTACGTTCAAACTAGTCAACATTTGAAGTTGTCTGAGCCTCCTGTAGATAACACAAAAACAACACAATATCACACTGAAAAGAATCAATACACCTGTAAAAAGGCTGCCATTTATTAAACTGAAACACCTGCTCAGGAGGCTTTTTTTTCTAACAGCTTTTATCCTAAAACAAAACAGCTTTTTTTTCCCCAAGCCCACTCTGTTGAATTAACATATCAGGATTATTCAGTCTCAGTTTCACACAGCCATTGATTCACTCGGAGCAAAGAGCCCGAGGTCGATTTTAAAATGCTGATCAGCTGTATATTTGAGTTAAGATGTACAGTGGAAAGAAGTAGGAGGGGAAACAGAGGGAGCCTGAGAAGTAGGCATAGAGATGGAGCCAGAGAGAGACAAGGGAGTGTGTGTGTGTGTGTGTGTGTGTGTGTGTGTGTGTGTGTGTGTGTGTGTGTGTGTGTGTGTGAAGCAACTGAGAAAGAGACAGAGACAAGGAGACAGCTCCCAGCAGAACTCTAAAACAACAACGTGTCTTGCTGACGGATGATACGCAGAGGCCGGCTGGCCAGCCATGCGAGCAACCCATTCCCTCCTGGACAACCTGTCACAGAATAGGATCCACATCAGCAGTGCAAGAGGAGGAGAGGAGAGGGAAGGAAAGGGAGAAAGAAAGGGAGAAGGAGGGAAGGGGAAGGTCAGATGAGGAGAGAAAAGGGTACAAGAGGAATAGGTGAGAAGGGAGGAGATGGCACGATAAGGGGAAGACGTAGATCAGTGGGGGAGAAAGAGGAGAGGCAGGGAGGCGAAGTGAATCAGAGAGGAGGCCAGGGAGATTTGAAAAGGGCAGTTAAGCCTACTTCCTCAATTATTCATTTAGAAATCGATACAACCCCATACGCAGCAGCGAGGGCGGTTAAAGAACGAACGTCAGAGGAGAAGGTGGATGGCAGAATTTCAAGTGATTTCGTTTTTAATTTGTCATCAATTATTTAGCGTTTGGATATTTGTGATTTCCAAACAGCCTCGCTGTACTTTCTGACAAGTTGACCGTGGGGTTACGAGAAAAAAGATGTGAATGTTGTGGCCTGAGAGGTCAGACTGCGCTCAGTGCTGTTTTAACGCAGAGATGGAGAGAGTTGAGCTGAAAACTCAAAGACAAACCAGCATGAGTGTTGTGTGGGGAATGTGTTCTTAAATGACCTGCCTGGATTAGGGAGAAGGTTGTAAAAGAAAAGAAAATGGTTGTTAAAATAACAATAAAAATACGTCATGGATTTACATTCCAAATCGAGCTCTTCCTCTTGTTTTTAATGTGTTGCTGTTAAGTTGTAAGGCTAGGAAAGCTGCTGACTGGTATAACAAGAAAAAATACACATAAAGTGAGGGCAAGAGCCTGTTGTTTGTGATCAGATCCACCCATTAAACCCCCTGACTCATCAGGTCCTCGCAGCCTCCTCTCCCAACTTCTCCTTTGTGCGCCATGGCCAGAGGGATCGAGGGATAGATCTCTTAAATGTCATGAAGACTGATGGCGGGTGTGTTAAAGTGTGGTGACATTACTGCCTCTACTCTCCCTCTTCCTAAGTCAGGCTTGTCTGCCTTCTGCACTGACATTTCGCCGGCCGTGTTTACGTGGGACTCGCCGGCCAAGATGTCACTCTAAGATTTATAGCTGTGAACACTGACTGGTGGAGCGGAGAGAAGGTGTGTGCAACCACGTAGAGAGAAGCGGAGAACAAATGAATTTGAGCATTCATCGGCTTTCCATCTTCTCGCTTTCCTTTTTTTAACTTTCATCTCCTCCTCTTTCCCTAGATATCCACTGTCATCTCCTTTGTACTGTGAAATTCTTTTCCCCTCCAGTCTAGCTTTTTTTTCTTTTCTTTTTTTTTTGTCGAAAACAACTGACTCTCTTCTTATGTTTCAGCTTCTCTTTTCTCTTTATTTCTCTACTCTTCTCATTATCTACTTGTTTAGTTGTTTAAGAGAACGACCAAGGTACGTTTAACCATTTGGTTTTTTTGGTACAATTGACACTTGCAGAAACCAGAAACAGTCTTCTCTCCAGTTCTTTGTGGTGAGTGAAATTCTAGTATAATTTTATTTATATGTTAGCACTAATTAACAGGTATCAGTGTCTGCACCCACTGTACATGGCTTGTTAGCTAAGTTTGTTAACTAGGTAATTAGCCAGCAAATTAATTAGCCTTGGGTTAGCCTTCAAGCAAGTTGCCTAGCTGTGCTAACGGGAGTGTATACTCGCCACAGTTATTAAACCGTCATGCACCGAAGTCTCGGCTCCACACACACCCCACCTTTTTGCCCATTTTTGGATTAGCTGGGAGTTAGGCGGAGCAGCCACTGCCAAGATGGTCACGGCAGAGCAGCCCACTCTGAGTTTTAAAACCACTCTTCAGAAACCTATGGGTGACGTCACATAGGTTGCAGCGATCTTTATGTGGAGTCTGTAGTTACAATCAACAACCATACTTGTATTGGGGGCTATGGTGCCTTTTAGCTTTTAATAATTGATTATTGTAAATGATTAATTGAGTAATGATTTATTTTTTAACCAAAAAACAAACAGTTAAAACATACCTTGGTTGGACTAGCAGTATTCTCCATTTTTGTTATTGTCAAGAAATCCTATAAAAAGACCTCTGAAGATGTAAATCTTTAAAAACTGGTCACAAATTTATATTTATATTTATTTTACGAGTGAGTACCCAATTCGTGGATCTCTTACACATGCGATGTGTTGCTAACTGTCAGTCAGCAACATAGCTCAGTCGTTAACAGGAAAATAAGTTCACACAGTTTCACCAACACCAACCGATCATGTCAAATTTCACCAGTCATTTTTTTAATTATTCTGCTCATGTTTTCAGTTTTTCTTTTTCCTCTCTTCTATTGTCGTCTATGTAGCGTCTCTTTTTTTTACCCTTAATTTCAGCTTCTTTTCTACATCTTTTCAAAAACAAATCTATTATGAATCACCTAAATAATTCTGGCCACCATATTTTTAAATAGACTCACTGTAAGTGATGAAAGTGGTGCTGTGACAACTGCGTGTCTCAAATCACAGTTTCTCCAAGTCCTGATTTCTTCCCTGGGGAGATACACAGACCAAATGACAAAAATTTAAAGCTTGCACTTCCAATGCAAATTCAATTTTGCTTTACACACAATTTTACTACTTGTTAAATGCCACTTTTACGTTCCTGGTCAGCAACATGAGATGAAAAGAGAATAGTCGGAGGGGAAAATGTGACCAAATGCAGGGTACAAAAGGAAGAACAACATAAGAGCGCAACTTTTCTCATGGTTCAATGTCACGGACACGTACCACACAACTCTGTGTGGTGATTCCCTGTGAGACATGAAGTCACGTCTCAAGGGCGTTGTTTTTCCTTCCTTTATGGGTTGCATGAAAAACGTCCTTTCTCCCCCGCTGCACCCCAGTATGCGGGGTGTGACCCACATAAAAGGAACAATAGCTCCAGCCTATGTGCTTACTGTTTGTACACACATCATATGTCATGATGCACTGAGTGCCATCATCGAGTGGTGGGGACATCAACTTCCTCTGTGGGAGCAGCTCTGCTGTATAATGTGTGGGATGCATCATTCATCAGCCGCTGCACCAACCTCCAACCACCACAATCTCTCAGTGTGAAGAAGTGATCTGTCATGCTGGCAAGGTGGCACACTGAGTCCCACTAAAACATACACTGTGAATTGTTTCTCTGTGTAATAAACTACGTCTCACTGATGTCATGTGTGGCTGTTTGCTCTGAATACACACCGATTAAAACCACTAATTGGTTTTAATGTTGTGACTGATTGCCGTATATACATACAAACACACACACACTAAGAATCAACCTTGTTAGTTGAATGAGAAATGAAAATGCATGTTTGACATTATCCAATCAACTCTGGAAAAGTTTTATGAGTCCAGTGGGTCACATCATTTCCTCACACATAATCTTGCAAGAGCTGAAAATCTGAAAACAATTACAGACACTGGAAGCATAAGGTTTTTCAACTTCTTTGCGGTACACTGTAAACTGAAAGACATGCAACCGCACTACATTGTGCACCAGCACTGCCTGGACGCTCACACTAATCACATGCTAAATGAGTAATAATAATAATAATGAATATTGGCTTTAATAGATAAACATATTGCTTCATCCTCTGTGTTTATCTCTGTGTGTTGTGTCAACATACCATCAACACATCTCTGAGTCCAGATTAGAGTGAGTGAGTGAGTGAGTGAGTGAGTGAGTGAGTGAGTGAGTGAGTGAAAGAATTAGGAATGCTTAGAGAACACAAATAAAAACTTAACGCCAGGCTGAAAAACAGTGTATAACTGTCTGTTGTTTGTCTGCTGGGTGTTCTCAGCACTGTGCTCTACTACATCTGTAACCACACCCAGCAGTGATGTCACAGTGTACTGACCACACCCTGTAGTACTACATCACTGCAGCAAGAAGACAAGTTACACGGGTGTAGATCAGAAAAAAATCTTTTAAAGAATTAGTTTGCTGTTGATTTTCATTATTGTCTAATGAAGCTTAGTGAAACTTCAGTCAGGAAGACTATCCCCTTGCGCATGCCCTTTAAGTCACAAGCAACGTTTCCCACTATCTATAAGCTCCACCCACTCATTCACGTCTTCACCCAATCACAACCTTACATGGTGGCCTTCAGCCAACCACCTGTAAGCTGTCAAACTTTAAAAATCGTCTCTCTCTCTGCTGTCATTCAGCTGTCATTGCAGCACCACGAAGACTCTGTGACCCACCTCCACCACTTCTCCACCACAACCATAGACGCCAGACCATCTCCAATCAAACCATCCAATCAGAAGTTTCCCTCATGAAGACCTTCCCATTCACAAGCTCCATTCCTCATCACCACCACCACCAGTGTCTAGACTCCGGAGGAAGATTCCTCTTAAACCTATGGATCTTGTCCATGGTGATCTACTTCCTGCCGAGGTCTAAGTGCCAAAGTCTATTCCTTCTGTTCACAATGAATTTCATTCTACTTGAATTCTCATACTCTCTTGTTCTTCTTATTAGCCTCTCCTGATTGAAATAATGCAATGCACAAAGGAATGGCTGCTCATGGTGGATCTTGGGAAACAAAAAACAAATATATATACATATATATATATTAATTTTCTTGCTTGAAATCTGTCAGCTACTGTCACATATTGCATCATTTCCCGTCAGAGCAAATCAAGTACATTCATTTCATTTATACTATCAGCAAAAAAGTATACCATTAAGTAGTACATAAAACTTACTTAGTATATTTACTCAATTTTGACAATTTTGAGATACTAGGGGACATATTATGCTTCATAATACTTCTACTCCACAGCATTTCAGTTTTTATTCCTTTTCAAATATCTCTGGTTAGTAGTCTCTTTTCAGATTAATATTTTACATAAAAAAAAATGTTGCACTAATAAAATAAAACGCATAATTAAACATTTAAACTTGCCTAGACTACATGAATTAGTTAACACAGGCATGGAGCCTCAAACTACAACAGTAAAATGCTATTTGTATGTATTAACAAACAAAGGTCGTGTATGAAAATATCGTGGTACTTTAGAATTAATCATTTTACTTTTGCTATTTTATGTTTATTTTTCTGATGATACTTTAGCTGTGCTTAAGTAGGAATTTGAATACAGGGCTTTTACTTTTATTTTTTATGGTAGTTTTACTTAAGAAAAGGATGAGAGTATTTCTTCCACTACTGCTGTTTACAGCCAGTTTATGTGGTAAAGAATTGGGATACGTTGTGTCTGAAGGTGATGATAAGACCATGTTTTATTAATCCTTTAATGCTAGAATATTCAAATTATCTACCTCACAGTATCTGCTATATCTTCCTCTCATTTTTCTTTTATGCTCCATTACCAGGTCATCTCTTGTCTTTGCTCCAACACAACACAGCCTGCTGCAGATGCCTTTGTAAGTCAGACAGACAAATATCATATCCTCTTTCAGCCCTGTGAGGTTTCTTCTCCCTCTTTTCCTCTCTCCCTGCCTGCCAGGCTCCACCAGTCTTTCAGTCCTGCCTGCTCTCCAGGCTCCGCAGCCCAGTCAGTCATGATGAATGTGGAACAGGGCCCAGCCCAGGCTCCTGCCATTACCCTGTGACAATTTATTACCCTTTATCTGTGGGCACAATTAACCCAGGCCCAGGAAATAGGGACTTATCAGTCCTTCATTACCAGGACCTGCCCATGTCCCCATCCCTCTCTGTCACCTGACACACGCACCCTCACATACAAACACACACACGCGCGCACACTTCTCGGTTTATGTTCGCTTTCAGTTTCTCTTTTTGTACATAGCCTGCTGTTTCTCATGCCATCTGCAGTATACCCATACAATCTCTCTCTCTCTCTCACACACACACACACACACACACACACACACACACTTTGATATCCTGTGAGATTTTATTTTTATACTAAGATGATGAGCACCCAGAGTAACTTTACAGCTCCGGTTTTCTCATCTGTGTTTTTATGACCCGTTACATTCACACACAACTGACCTAAAGCAGAACGGAGAAAAGGAAACGTCCTCACTGTCGACAGTTTTCATTGGAACAGCTTTTTACTGAAAAAATTGTTCCAGTGAAATTTCTTGAGAGTGTGTTCTGGGGAGTTTCCAGAGTAATGGAGACATTGTTTCTGAAACTACTCTTGCTGTGGATATTTTTTTTCAGAGAGGTGACCATAAGAAAATACATTCATCTCAACTAGAGCAGCAGAAATTCCAAAGCCTGGGCAAACTGAACCTAATGACTAGATTACACCACTTCTTTATTTTTTTTAATTTAATTTTAATTTTAACTTGGGTAAACTGAACCGTTGTGATACAGATGGGCCAACATTGTCATAATAACAATGCCTGGATTTCCTGTTATGGTAAAGTGATTAAATGTTGGGGATGACTGTTATTTTCTGAGGAAATTTTTAAGGCAATATATTTTTTAGAGGCAATTACTAATTTACTCATTTGGATTTAACTACACTGTTGATTTTACACAGCTACAACAGTCTAATTATGGCCTAAAAACGCGATTTCAAATCTCAAATTTTCTCTTTGAAATTCAATATTCATGACCAAATAAGCAACTATCGGAGTTAAAGATGGGGGAAAATATTAACTTTTGGTGTTAATTATAAAGATTATAAGTAATTAAGATCATAAGAAGCATTTTCCCTGCAGACAATCACTCAGAGAAGCTACTTGTATGTGCGTAACAGCATCTCAGTGTAAAGTCTATGGGCAGAGCAGGATGGTTTGGGCAGGGCCAGCACGTAAACTCAGTTTACGGCTTATGCACTGGGAGGGCGACATTCATTGAAATGAAAAGGTGCCATCTTAGAGTCTGGTATCCAGTTCTTATCCATGCTGAAGTCTGATTGGTGCAGGGAAGTATTTGACATCACCTTTTTCCATCTGAGCCTCGCCCTCCTTAAACCAGTAAAAAGAGCACAGACCAAAACACAAATAAACAAATCTCTCATATGAAACGACCAAAACAGTTCAAACTTTGCCATAAAATGTAGTACTCACGTAGGAACCTGTCTCCCGTAGCGAGATGCTGATTGAGAGAACATTACATTTTAAGCTACATCACAATATTATGATAATGAGAAATCTAGATTAGCCAGTTTCCTCATGTTATCGCTATATTGTTCTCAGCTGTTCATGGCAGTAATATAATCTGTAGGAGTGCCTTTGTGTGAATGATAGGACTAATCTCTACACATTATCCATGCATGTCTGGGGTATATCCTCCCAGTGTGTATCCAGTCATCACACAATAGCCTACTATGTACACCACCGGCCAGGTTGCTATTCAGGCTTATTCAAAGCTAATCGGTGCCAGTCTATGAGCAATTGTCATTGGCACCAGCAACTGGCGACTGCTGATATTTTAGACTGCGCTACAAAATGAAGGACCAGTATAAAAGCCACAGTCAATCAGGTCTGAGGTGAGCCAGCTCTCCTGCAGCCGTGGCCCCGACCAGTCTTCACTGGAAGCACCCGGGCTCTACAGTCACATAAACTGCTGCTTGTAAATATTATATAAGAGTATGAAGTTGACTAATGAATGCAGGCCCTGTCCAGTTTGCCAAGAGCAGGAGGATGATGACAGCCAGGCTTAACAATACAGACATTTAGGAGAGCTGTTATGTATTTGTGTGTGTGGGTGTGAGTTTGGGAGGTGTTCTTCATTTGCAGCCTTACAGGCTTATAAAGTGAGCAAAACTAAGTTCATGTGTTATATAAACAAGATATGTTGAATGATTTATAAAATCCATCTGCCCTTTGCTCTCCGATTCTTTTATTCCTTCCACTTCAGCTAAACATTTCTCCTTATCCGTCTTGAAATCTATAACAGCTCTTCCTCCTATAGAAGACATCCCCCGTGAGTCTGTGTGTCTGTATTTGTCAACATACATTACAGTCACATACAGTATCTAACTCCATTTTGGCAATGATAACTTTCCCTTGTTAAGCTGGTGGGGAGCTGACTGAAAAGCCGGGGTCCATGTGGGAGCTGACTCTGGAGATGCAGTCGCTGGAAGCAAAGAAGAATCAGAAAAGCCAAGACTCCTGCTGCTAACTGATAACAACGTAAACAAATAGTCCCAGTTAGACATCCCTCTTGCCTTCCTCTCTGCACCATATATTCCACTGCATGTGGTTTACAAATTGAACAAATTAGAGGACACATATTTCAAACGATGCAAAGAGTCTGCACATGCCAAAGCATGTCCACCTGCAGCCTCGAATTGACCAGATTTCTCGCCCTAAAGGAATCTCTCCGATAAAAATGGTATTACAGTGTTTACCTCCTCCTCTCCTGTAGGCTGCAGACAGAGACAGACAAGGATCTAAGAGAGCAGGCAGGCAGTCATTTTGGATAAAAGGATGAATTCAGCAAGGAGCACATTCAACCCCAAAGGACCTGGGGCAGCAGCTTGTTATTCTAACACAGATGTTTCCTCAAAGACACAGTTTGTGAGATGTACGTTCAGAAGAATATCTCAAATGTCACCATGAAATGAGCAGCAAGAAACTCCTCTGCGGAAACAGCCTTCATAATAGAACACTATTCCCATCTACGGAGCTTTGAAAATCTGGTGTCTTGACAAACACAAAAAAGAGGATCTTAAAGCTCATAACTCCTTCTCCCAGAGGCACGCCACTAAAACTGCAACAGCTTGTGTGTTGTTTGGTTGTCTTGCCAGGAGAAGGGAAGGTAGCAAGCATCAAGGCGTGCTGGAGGCAACATGCCCAAACAAACGTCCACTGGCAGGCGGCGCTTTCTTTACAACTTACAAACTGCATCTTTAAGCAAAGATTAGCTTAAGGATTACAGGGCCGGATGCTTTTAGCTCCTTGAGAGTGCTCGATCTCTTTCCTCAGAGAATTATCCTCCCTCCCTTTTCACTCATCCTTTATACTCATTAAACAGAATGGAGATGTGTGATAGAGCAGGGAGGGAGAGAGAGACAGAAAGACAGAGGGAGAGGGTGAAAGAGAGAGAATTAGATTCTCTGACACCCTGCTAATTGAGCGATCTCCTTTGTGCCCGGCCCAGCCTGCCAAGTTTTAATTAGCAACTAATCAAATCAATATGGAGGCTGCCAAGCGAAGAGGAAAGCACCTAGATTGTGGGATGGCTGCCTGGATCCCAGCTGCTTCTGACCTTTGCACCTGGAGGTTGTTTTTTTTTTGGTTTTTTTTCAAGGCTATAGATGATACTGGCCGGAGTTGCTGATGGTGGGTAGATCTTTTCTGTAAGAGAAGGATGAAGCGATGCTGAGACAGGCGGGGTAATGATATCTGGCATTACCCAGCTGCTTAAACAGAGGGGGAAACCTGTGAGCTCAGAAATGTTTTCTTCTAAGATGTCCATTTGCATGAGGGGAAACTATGAAGTTGAAGTTATTCTTTTGAAAGCAGCTGTGTCCACCCGGTAACTTTTCACATGCGAGCATAAATACCAAGGGCGTTCTTAATCGAATGAGGCGTCAAAGAGGAGGGTGTGTACGGATGCACATCTGCTCTGGATACACACACGTTTGCAAATAAATTCTGCCATTTTCACATGAATTGATGACACATACCTGCACGCACGCACGCACTTTCCGTCCTCCACCAGACACATCGAGCCTCCAACAAACCCTTGAAAAGTGTTAATTACAGAGAAACCTGATGTGATGTGTTGTGTGCCATCTTCAGAGACATCCACATACGCTGGAGATGAAAGGCAGAGCCACTTCTGCTCTCTCATCTGCCTCGGGAAGCTGTCAACACATCCTGACCTCCCCTGGAGGCGTCCAGCTGGGTCTGACGTCTTCTAGAGCCCAGGGGCCCCCCCCGGCTCCTACAGCTGCTACCTCTCTCTCTCTTGGTCAAACACACACAAATACATAAACACTCAAATGCACTTTCATAAATAAATTAAAAAACACACACATAAAAGCACAGAGATCCACATGTGCCCCAGAACTCTAACATCTTTCCAGTTGCAGTTACGTGCACACACATCTTGTCACACGGGCCCCTCAGACTACCAGTGTTCTTCACTCACAATAAGCACAAAGTCAAAGTATCCGTCGCTGTTCCTGGCCTGTGATATTTAGGTTTCGTTTCCCCGCGAAGACGTGGTGATGTAATTGGGATGCGATGCCATTTTTACAAAGTCTCTGGTGTGTTGAGGGTGTCAGGGTTTCAAATTACACAAGCATCCCAACTGAAAAATCTCACCACAAATACACTCAGCAGCAGAGCACCGCGGTTAGAGGAGTGGGTTAACATAAAGTTCCTTTCGTGTGTATCCATCAGGTGTTAGACGATGATCAAAGCATCACCGTTAAGTTACTTCTTGATAAAAGCGTCAACAAATTTCACAATAACCGTTGCTAAATACAGGAAATGCCGAAACAGCAACAAGTGCACCCACAGCAGATTGTTGCACGGCAAACATAAGACAGCATGGTGAAGTAAAAGACGGGTGCCAGGCTAAAAAGAATTTGTCTATCATTGCATTTCGAGATAAGATTGTATGTGCTGTGAGGATTTTATTCTGTAATGGCCCTGAATCTTCAGAATGCTTGGAGGCATGTTGAAACTGTTAACACATTTAGTAAAAATCCTTGGCTTTCAGAAAGCCCTATTTTATTTCGATAGGAATTCTCATAATCTTTATAAAGGAAACGCTTATGTTCAGGGGGCATACTAGAAAAAGTGTTTTATTTTTGAGATAGAGAGAATACACAACCTTAAAGAGGATGATTCACCACCTGCGAATAATAAACTGACTCGGATGTTGGCAGATGGGAGCCTGAAGCAGTGACTGCACAGAAAATGTCTATCAAGTATATGATGCAAGTCGGAGCTCAGGACTTGCAGGAGGTGCAGCGAACAGTTATCTGAAATCTAACGAAGAAAAAAAATACAGCGATCTTGTTCAATAGGTGTAGATTACATTTGATAATGTAATGAAATGCAGCAGTGACATGTGATGCATTGCCACACCATATGGCCCTATGTGATGCAATCAGATCGGACGGGAAAAAAATGACAGCATTGGTTATAGTTTCTACGTGTTTTCTTCAGTGGTGGAAATTCTGGAAGGTCGCGTCCTGCACTGTGCCATTTCGCGTGTCCTGTCCCTGTCTTTACAAACGTGGCAAGGACCAACCGTATAACAGGGAGGGACTCACATGCACTAACATGTGTCACACGTGTGACCAGACTGGCTACCAAGACTAACAACAGAGAAGCTCAATTACAAGACAAGCAGAGGGAGTGTGACTGTTCTCTGCTCAGGACGCCATTACTCCACTATATCTTTCCATAGAAAATAATTGTTTGCTGCTACATTATTGTTTAAAATGTCATATATACATATATATATATACTATATATATGTGTGTAACCTTTAAGTAACATTACATACTCACTCATCATTAATTATTAAAGCCTGAACAGTAATCACTTCTTACACTGTGATTTACTGCGGGGCATCATCCACATAAGAGGCCAAACTGCACCATAATGCTCAAGGTGATCTATAGCGGACAAATGAGAGGCCTAATTAATAACAGCCTCTCGCTGGCACCTCTCGGCCTCCCTGTTATTATACGTACATTAGCAGCTTGTGTTTATTACCTGCTAATTAACCGTTGCTTAACATACAGTGAGGGAGGAGGCGGATTGGTTGCTGCAGCGTTTACCTGGACGACTTGGGCATCATCTCAGCAGCAGCAGCAGCAGCAGCAGCAGCAGTGGCGGTGGTGGGACCCCCCAGTGAGCCACCGACGATGGGACCCCGAGGAGCAAAACGCCCTTGGGGACAGCCAGGGACTGCAGGGCAGAATGGATGGTTGCATTCACAGCCATAAATTCACTGTTTCCTAACTATCTCATTCATCATATGCACACCAGACTCCTCCGCACCGTGAATACACCAGCACCGCTCCTCCGTCCCTGGTTCGCCCTAGTAAATAAGGCATACAGACAGAGATAGGGCAGAGAGTGAAAAACATGAGATAAGTGTATCAGTGAAATGACCATATGACAATGCACAGCCCTCTATTTCTCCTTGGAATGTGTGCATTCATTCGTATTGGGGTGGGGACAACCATCCTCCTCTCCCTCTCTCTCTACAAAAGATACATTTTCATATCTTCTTCTCAGCTGGTCACCATTTATTTCAGAATTTCCTCGGGTCTTTGTAGATATGGCGTCTGTTGGAGCCGTGTTGGGTGGTGGAATAAATCACATGGCTGGATGTAGAATGCAGAATATGATCTCTTGCAACACCAGTGCGGTAACATAAACAAGATGTTTGTGCAGAAGTAGCCTTGCCTGAGACTCTGTAACCTTATAAACTGAAATCCCTTTTATGTTGTTGTTTACACTCATGCAAAGGTTTTTTTTGTCTGCTTTTGATTTTGACTCTTACTGTAAATGCAAATTTGTTGTGACAGAGGATGGTGTTGATCAAAGTTTAAATAATTCCTCTCCTTCTATTACATTTTTAGTTGAATGAAAAAACCCTGACTTTGCTGATGAGCTTTATTGTTTCTTCAAACAGATCTTATAAAGATCCTGTCAGTGAGTCAGATTTAATATCCAACAGTCTTTGTTTCCCACTCTGTTTGGATCTTGTTATTAAAAGTATATTTAATGTATAAATTTATAAGCAAAAAAATTGCCTCAATTCACTTTGCACATCCCCTTTCCCTTCTCCAATTGTCTTTGTTTTTCGCCCTCATTTCACTGTGCCCCGCTAAGTGATTTATGGCAGCAGAAGACAATGTAGAACTGGGTATAAAAAAAAAAGAATTCTTTCTTTTGGATGAATCTACGTTTCATACTTTTACTGCTATTCCAATATTAATTCTGTTATCTCTGAATCAATCATAATTAGTCTTGCTGCTTGCCAACCAGCCTGGCCTGAATGCAGTATGAGGACGAGGACCGGAGGAGGGATACGCAACATGAGACATGTTTCTACTGCCCTCAAGTGTTCACAAGAGGAACGGTATGAACAGAGGAGGCAGAAAAAGTGCTGGTATCAGACCTCTGCCGACACCATCTGTTACCCACAGTACAGCTGGATGCGGGGGCGCCATGAAAACCGATGCCCTAGCAGGAAGCTAATAAGTTTCCAGACTCTGATGGTCAGTCCCTCAGTTGTTCCGTGGTAATGGGTGCGATGTTTGCACAAGGACCTCGGTGTCAACTGTAAAATGTTTTCTTACTGCCAGGAATTTGCAGCAGTGAATTTGCTTTGCTTCAGCTCCATCACCATCACACTGGGAAAGAACACTGAGAGACCACAGCATCTCACAGCACACTGCTTTTTCAGCCCCAAGTCACAAAGAGAGTTCGTCGAGGCGATGAGATTTTGTCTACACAGAATGAACAAAGATCAATGTGGATAGAGTGGTGCTGTTTCATCACTGGGGAAACTCATTCAGTATGTTCCATTGAGTCCACACCTTGGCACAAATGACCTGGACTAAAGTATTATTTTAGGATTTTTTTTTTTTTCACCATAAAGAAAAGTCATACCACTGTTGGCAGACAGCAAGAAAATTTACTTGCTTTTAAATAGAAAAATTAATTTAAAAAAAAAAGAAGCTTTTTTTAATTTACTCCTAATGACTTACAGTAAAAAAATACCATTTTATAGAGTTGGTTGGTTTTACATGGGAACTACTTTCTAGCAGAGGCAGTAGTAAAGAGAAGCAGGGAAATAAGAGTGAATGACACGTTGTTTAAATTGTTTTAAAATTTGGCAAAATATGGTTAAAAACTATATTTTAAAAGTATTTAAATGTATGATTGTGTGTGTGTGTGTGTGTGTGTGTGTGTGTGTGTGTGTGTGTGTGTGTGTGTGTGTGATTTGTGTTTTATATTCCACCAGCAGGTCAAACGGTTCAACCACCTTTGATTGTGTTTGTTACTCAGATTCTGTGCCAAAGAAAATATTCGACACATAAGCATATCATCGTGTGTCATCATGTTTTCATAAGTATAATATTTTCAGTCTCACGCGTTCAACAAAGGCTTGCAAAGACGCGACCAAGTCGCTCTCTCGCTCCCTCTGCCCCTGGCGCTCTCTATCAAAGCGGGCCAAACAACAGACTTTTTGTTTCTGTATTAATGTATTCTATTTGTTTTGCGAGCTGCACATCTCCTCTTCTCCTCCACAGTTGTGCTTTAAACCCTTCAGGGATATGTGAGGGATCCAGCTGACATATGGTGAATACTGGAGGGACATGTTGGAGGCTGCCAGGCTCTGGACCCCGGTCCCCAGATGTACGGTGGCATATTGTGTTCAGGCAGACCCTATCACTGTGGCGCAAACACTGGGAGGTTTGGAAGAACGAAGCAGGCCTCTCAGATGTGTTTCTGACGTCAGGTGTTTTCCTCCTCAAGCCATTTTCAGTTTGAAAAAGCCTCGGAGCTTTTTCTCTACTCACAGTTACAGTTAGGGCTCCTTCTGGCTACTGCTTCCTCCTTTAGGAGCTAAAACAGGTGTCTGACCAAACTGTGTTAATACTTCAATATCTCCATTTAATGTGTGCTCATAAAACATGGACACATGTTTGAATTGTTGAATAAATCGAGAGTCCATAATGATCACATGTCCACAACTACAACAAACCATCAAAGTGATCAATTTGGGTGCAACAGTGGGGGTTACATTTTTTTTTTTAATTAAATTTAAAAAAAATTATAATAATAATTACAGACAGTGGGTGTTTTATATATTGAGTATTTTTAAACGAAATGTTTTAATATTTGACGACTTCTCCTCTTGTTAACAGCCTCCTGCTCTAACTGTTCAAAAAATCCTGGCCACGTGTGAACTAGACACAGACACTTGAGATTTGCTTCATTCTGTCGAGCTGCTGACATTTACCTCACTGTGGTCAGAGGCTCATGGGAAATGGGGCCAATTAGAGGCCGCTAAAAACTGGAATATTAAATTAACAACAGAAGATCAATTAATTAAAAATATTTACCGTCATTATCAGTAAATATGTAATAAACCAGGTGAAAGAGTTGGTTGACACTTTAGGGCTGGTTTTGTAGTCATTTGTGTTCATTAAAACGTCACTTTTGAATGAGATTTTTTTTTTTAACTTCTGAATCAGCCTGGTTTTGTTTTTGGCTCTCTGTTCAACAGTTGAACTACTTTGAATGAACCAAGCACAATGATATAGCCGTACTGACCATAACTGAAATAATGTTTCACCCTTTATGAAATTCCTTTGGTAACAAACTCCCTATTTGACATTTCAGACTTCTTCAGTTTCTTATGGCTTTTCATTTTATACCTGCAGTTTAAGATTGGGTAACATACTAATCTTGATGAGCAATAAGAAACTCAAGTATATTACTTATTATCCTCTTGAAAGGGTATGTAAATGCCACCATCCAAAGCTCTGAAGTGCTGTTTCAGAGATTCTTTCTAAGCCTTTTCTGCTTCATTAGAAAGTTCAAAGTAAAAAAATATGATAAAAGAGATAGGAGAGAGGGGGCATTTGAGGTTTTCACCATATGGTCAGTTCTTTTAACCTACTCAGTCTTGAATTTGCTCCTTGGGAGACCGTGCCCCTGCATCTTTCAGTCAGTGCATGCCAAATAGCTCTTTGACACTATAGCATCCTCCATGTTGAAAAAAAACTACAAGTAGTAACACAAGCTGTTCACAAGCTATCTAAATAATTGTTTTATTTCTTGCCGCAAAGACAGCTGACCCCCAATGCTTTAATGTCAAAAGGCTCTCTGCTAACAGAGCATTAAAGCCATATTTCTCCAGCCCTTCTGAACTCTCAGACCTTGGTATCCTGGCTGGTATCCCTGGTCTTTAAAACAGCAGCAGCGTTAAGAGTTTGTTTTCTTTCCTTTACAAGGCAGCGCTTAAGTGCTGTGAAGCCATGAGGGAGGCAATCAGTCTGTGTGCTTAGCCCACAAGGAGCACTTGGACAGAGCTATTGCATTAGCAGCCTGTTACCTCTCCTCTTCAGAGTCTAATGCAAGGTCAGCAGCCAGACTCCAAAGAGGTTGGGGACGCGACAAAATACGCTGAGGACCCCTGAAAAGGTCACATGAGTGAGAGGATTGCAGGGGCAGAAAGCCGGGGCTTTTTACAAGCTGGCAGCCGTGTAGCAGAGATGTAGCAGCTCTTACTAGCCACTGGGGGGGACAGCTACTACATGGATGTGCTTATTTGAGGTTTGTCTGAAGTAAGGAGCAACAACTTCTGTACGCTGTCAGGTGTATACTGTTTTATAGACACAGTCCTCTGGGATGTGTCCCCTGGTCATGTCAAAAAATTCTCCACTTGCTGTATTGCTTCAGTTTTGCTGTCACAACACGAGTCCACATGCCTCCCATAAGCTGCGATTGGTGGGATGACTGATGAATGTATTTCTCTATCTCAGTCACACACACACACACACACACACAATCAGCTGAATAGCAATGACCATAAATGACCTTCCTCCAACTCCTTTTATCACTTCATTACTAGTGTTCAAAGTTATTTTTCATGCCTACACAGTCAAACAAGCGTTTAATTTGAGTCTTAAAAAATTCCATTAAATCTTGTCTGCACATTTAAGGCATGCTTGTTTGGTCCCTGGATCCAGCAGTTTAGTCTCTCTAGATTTGTCATCTCATGTTGCCTTGGAAACTTGTATTATAGTGCTTAACATTTTATAGCTGAAACTGACATTAAACCTACAACTAAACTTATTTGTAGTTTTACTTCATTTTCATGTCTTTCTCAGTTCTTTCATATCATCACTTTAGTGTATATACACACACACACACACACAGTAGGATCCATAAGTGTGAGACCACTTTAAGTGAACAGGAAAGTGGTCTCAAACGTTTGGACCACACTGTATATAAGCATCTCTGAAGATCGTGCCGCTCTGCCAGTCACATGAAATTCTTTTCTCCCACTTATATCTGACATTAACTGAAGCTCCTGACCTGAACCTGCATGAATGTGTGCATTGCTTTGTTGCTGCATAATTGGCTGATTGGATGATAGCATGAATTAACAAGTGAACAGGTGTTCCTAATAGTGTTTGGTGAGTTTTTGATCAACAGGAAACAGTGTGCACATTGTACCTTTTTGATTATGGTATGATGTTTTAATGTTTTGTCCATTATACAAATGTTTACAAGTCTGTTATTTTGAGGGCAAAATCAAATGTTGTTGCAGGAGTTGAATTGTCAAGTTGTGTTACCAAACATGACCAACACCCTAGTGTGCTCTCCAAGGATTTTTGTCCTGTCCAAAGGACAGTTACTGAACCTCTACAGACACCTTTTTGTATGAAATAAGTCAACAGCAGACGACCAGCTTTCCCCTGGTTGGATTTTTATTTGCAGTTCTTTACATCTTAGAAAAAGAATCCAAGGATTTTGCCTCCTGTGTGTTTCCGTCTGGCCTCTTCGTGGTCCATGATGCCAGCTGAGGTGGTCAGCACAATGTATCTGTGGAAAGAAAAGTCAACATGTTATTTGCATAACCTGAACCTATCATACTGCAAGTTTTCAAGGTAGCATTAAGACTGGCAGTACGTGAAACATGATTCACATGCAACACAACTAATCAGCAGTTAATACATCACTTTAAAAAAATTAAATTTGAATCGTCTTCACTCTGTCAGTGTAGCACGTGGAGGGGAGGCTTCTGAAAACATTGACTGTAGACTAGAGGGGGAGGTTACACGCTTAACCCAACTCTTGAAGCAGAATGGGCCTTTTATAAGTACTGAAAAACCAAAACAAACTTTATGACCTGCATTTCACACAAGTTTATAAACTATATGAAGACAATTTCAACTGTAGAAGAGAAAGATGTGTAACAGGGTGATGCTCTTCGTCTACATGTCACAGCAGGGTGATGCATTTAGTGCATCTCAGACTGCTAACGTGCGCGTCATATGCAACAGTGAACTGTAATCAACTCCAGGCAGGTTGGCTGTGTATAGACAGAAAAGCTTTCTGATTATGGTGTGAGCAGACAAATCAAAAGCAACAAAAACAGGCCGCTGAAACTCTGGAAGTAAAGCATGAAACCAGTCACTACACTGATGAACAACTACAGGCGAACTATTCAGTTAAGCCGTGAGCCAGCCAGCACCCACTGCAGCGATCAAAACTAAATGTGATATGAGATGCAAATTTCATTTTAAATCTAAACATAATGACATCCTTATAAACACCCTGTAATCCTCAATGTACATTTTAGTCAAGCTCATGACCTTTACATGCCATTCCCTGTTGTAGCTGCTATATCCTCTAATAAAACAAAAATGTCCAATATACAATGCAGAATAAAGAATTCAAAGAAAGTTCTACTTAATAGTCATGTGCAGAGAACTCCAGTGAAGGGTTAAAAAAATTACTTCAAATAATTAACACCACTAAAACTAATTCAGCATGTTCAGAGGAACAGACGCCTGGTGCCTAATGAATCAATATTAGTTCAAGTTAATATTTTTCAGATTTGATGTTGATAAATGATCAATGTCTGAGCTACATGTGATGATTACACACATGAGTCAAGTCATGCCAACTGCCCACCACAAATGTGCAATAATGCTCATACTTCAGGCATTTCCACAATGTATATACAAAACCCATTCAGTCAGCCATTCTATATTTATGTTTTAGCCTCCTTGAATATGTACAATGTATGAATACCAGTCAGTTTGTACAAATACACAGGAAACACCATGAAGGGAGTGACAGACCCTTCGTCAAACAGTAACCATTTCTGTCACAAAAGACCAGACGTGGCTGTGTATCTACAGGGCAGTGATCCTGTGTTCATTAGCGCACAGCTTCTGGAGAGATTCTTTTCATCATTCATCTTTGCTTCCTCTGACTCAGTGACCTGTCAGACAACTAGGGGTGGGTACCGAAACCCGCTATTTAATGGGCCCCTGTGCTAAATTACTAAAAGACAGTAGTATTGATAAACTGACGTTATTGATTCATCTTTCGCTGCTATACAAATTAAGAAAAAAGATTTCCTATTTATTATTGCAACCTGAAAGTTATCTTGCACATTTTATTTCACCAAGTCCATTTCTGATTTGCTACTCCCAATCCAGAAGAGGGATCTCTCCCACAAAGCCTGTGTGCGAGGGGTGGGGGCAGCATTGTCACACTGCAGTACTGTGAAGCGCGCACACAACACTGAGACCCTGCTACAAGTGACAGTGACAGAGTGAACTAAACATTCAAAAGTGTGGTTACACTGAAGTGCAACAAGTCTTTAGCACGAAAAGGCGGAAACATCCAGCCGAAGTCCATCACATACAGATGGAGAAATGCAGTATGACTGCCTAGCTCGATCTGTTATCCCAGGTATGTCATGTACGCTAACAGCATGGAACCCACACACAGTTAACCAAATTATACTAATGTGGGTAAATAATTAGAAGTAATCATTTGTGAATTGTTCTAAATAATGCTGTTCCAGTTTGAAACTCAAGACTTAATTTATAAATCAGTACATATAAATAAACCAATGTCAATTCTGTCCATAATTTGCTTCTTTTCTATTAAAGTAGAAGAAGCGATACAAGTGTTGTTGAGTATCACATTTGATGAGCCGGATCAGCTGTTAAAATCTTAAGGATGCCCCTCCCTACAGACAACCACTGAAACGATTGTATTTAGGGCAACACTAACTGCTGTAGAAAAGAAAACTGTCAGTGAAACTTTTGCCGCTGATAAGCATTACCAATGCAGACCAATATTTAAAAACATGTAGAAATCAACAATACTTTCAAAATCAAGACATGTATGGCACATTAAGATTCTGAGCCTTAACTCACCAACTATCCATAAATCTCTTGATTAAATCAACTATGTATCAATTTCTCTTAACCACTATAGAGTGATGAGCAAGAGAAAGCACGATGACAGCACACACTTCACACCGCTGCTGGAACTCTGATCAAGAGACCAGGACTGGAGACCATTGGGACTGATAATGTCAACCAGCTTTACTCTAAAAACAAGTCTCAACTCTCATTTCGAGTTCACTCAACCATACATTACTTTGACATGTCAGTTTATAAACTGTACAATAGAGTCAGTGTACAGGGATTCTCACCCGAACTGTCTTGAGGGCAGCAGGTTGTTCTGCCACTTCTCAAGGTCCTTGAGCTGGAGATCAAAACGTGGACTGATCACACCACACTGAAAGAGGAAAAAAAGACAACATCTGGTTCACACTCCACCCATACAAGGTACCAAACACAAAAAAAGCTACAGGTTGAATATAATAAGATGTTCCATCTGTGTTAACTTTGATAATCCGCTCAGTTTGGGGCTATTGTATTTACCACTTAACATCACACAGTTAAGCACAGAGTAAAAAGAATAACAGTAGTTAGAAAACATTTTAAGTCTGGAGAGACTGGCCTCAGGGCACTGATGCGAACAGCTATACAGAACAGAGACTTCAAAAATCAAAATTTCCTGTGTAGTTTATGTTCACCCTTCACCAGCACAAATTAGAAACAATCTTACAAATAGTGTTAACTAAAAAGCATATGCAGTAAATAGACTTTACCTTGTTCAGCCTGCCTGTGAGATTGACGACAATTTTTCCGGCTCTGTGGTCATCAATGATCTCAAACTCACCAATGTAACCTAGGGGTACAAATGGCAAACATCATCAACAACCATTATCACTACATAAAGAACCTCTTCAGCTAGATGGTGACACGTTTACTTCCACTCTTTAGTAATTGATACCTCCTTCAAGTAGGTTTACAGCAGCACATATATTAACTGGTCCAAAGCAGTGCCACTACTATGTAGCCATATTAATAATTTAGTGTTTTCAGATCACCACAAACTCAATAGAACTAATAACTCACCGTGCTTCATCATGACGGTTAGGAAGCGCACAATAACCTTGGAGCATGGCCTGATGAGGACCTGGCGTTTCCCACGCTTCTCAGCATTGTTGATGCATTTCAGAGCATCCGCGAGAACGTTCATGCGCACCATGATGCCTACAGACACATACGGGAGAAAATAATTAGGTGATTAATACATGAGCCTTAACTTTTAAAAACTAAGCACCGCCTTATTACATATCTCTTACTTATTCCAGTGATCCAAAACCATTCTACCTGTCAATACTTAACAGAGGTGCCCTAACGCTAGTCCAAATTAATCACATCTCTACATGATGTACCTCATACACATTGAGACTTGAAAGCTGCTTTTCCATGTAAGCAGGAGCACACTCGAAACAGGACCCAAATTTCAACCCCCAAAAACGTTACCGTCAAGGTGTAATTCAAAGTGTAAGAAATGACGTTAGCACAGTCTGGCTAGCACTTAATAAATCGCGACGCCTTCAATTATCACAATTACCCGTTAGCATCTTGGCTACCATTCATATGTGACGTTGAGTAACTGCTTTTCTGATGCCACCTGAACATTACACGCAACAGTTACCGCTTTTTTTTTGACTGGGATACAGTGAATAAGTCATGCACAGAGACTCCCACAAAAGCATGGTCCTTCATGAGCAGACTGCAGCTACCTAGCCTCTTCGGCTACATTAGCAAGCTATTTGCTGACATTTGCAGATATAACGATAAACACCGGACAGGCTGCGTACAAAATGTGTTGTACATGGACATCACCGGACAAATTACAGTTCTCATTTTAAGAGTGGAAACACATTTATGTGGTCGCTAAGCTAACAGTTCATCAAGGCGCATTGAACGCACCGATTCCCAGGGCCGTTCAGAGACTGTTAGATGAAATCTGAAGCCCAAATATGAATTATTCTTTTCAATAATCGAAACGATAATCGTCCCAAATCATTACTATGACCGTTCGCTTCAAGATGGTCAAATAAATGTAATATTTAACATTCAGATGCTTTAGATACTTTAAAGATTGAAGGTGACAGTGGAAAAAGACATCTTACCGGTTCTGCAATATGGCGGAAAGAGGAAGTAGAAAGAAACTGCAATGCAATATGGGAAAAAAATCAAAGACATTTTCAAGTGGAGATGACCCACACCCTCACGAAAATACTGTCTCTAATCGCGTTAATAAGTAACGTAGCCTACTGTACTGTGCCCATGATAATATAAAATGCCACAAAGAGTTTTTGAATATTTATTACGTTTTTGGTAATTCGTCTTATGACCTCGTTACTTTGATGTAATCTGAAAGTTTTTATTGAGCATATTTCAATACTTACTCAGCCTCCCGTCATCTCTACAAGGAGCTTTCTGAACATGCTTTATTAAGACATTTTATTCAAATGTTGATCTTGCAACCAGATTTCCAATACACGATCTTTAGTAATTACTTGTCAGATTTAAAGCAGCGCCACCCAGCACTGAGGATGAATAATTGCATACACCATTCTTATGCATTTGGTTTAGCCATTACTATTTGGGTGGATTTATTTGAAACCAAAGGGAAAAAAAGCACTTTAGTGCCTCATATCAGAGCCCTTTATAAGGCATGTAGCCAATGATACAAAAATTATAAAATCCTTAAGACAAAATCTAGTTCTAAATCTAGGCTTAATATGTGGTTACAAAGGGACCTGACCTGATTTTGGGAGGACATACCTAACTAAAGAGGAATCTTTAGTAAGGGGCATTTATCCTGCATATTCAGGGGGCATACCCAACAAGTTCGGGATCACACATTAAGAAATGAAGAACTAATTAGGTTTTGGTTTTCAACCAAAAGCCAACTACTTGCACCTATCACAAGAGAAATCATTATGTGTGGTATTAAAGCAAATGTCATTAAGAGTGATTTCATGCTGAATAACCTGATACTCCAGGCAAAATATTTGATATTGTTATACAACACAACACAACATGTTTTTATACAAAAACCTTTCTCTCTATTTAGTCTCAGTTGTGTATGAATTTCATAACTGACAGCCAGAGCTCATTTCATATATACATGTACATTTTTTTTATTTCCTTGTAGAAACACCAGAATGAACATGGGGTCTTCATCACCAGTAGCAGCAGCCATCACAGCACATGAGACAGCCAATCCGCCCGCCTTACCAAGGATCTCTGTGCTGCCCTACAGCTGACCAATTACAAAGAAAGAGCTGACAGAGAGACTGGCTCCTCTTGGGGAAACAGGTGGCATCAAAGAGCTCAGGAAATGACTTTTGTAGCAAGATGTGATCTGTTTCATTGGCTCTTGTCAAATAGCTCTCTGTAACTTACTTACACTGTGTCCATGTACATCGACAATCAGAAAGACATCTAATCTAGGTCTTTTATCTTGCAGACAGCAACCCTTTTTAATTCTTTTAAATCTAATTTTTTGTCAGCATCCTCCTGACTCTGTGGCAGTAGGTGTTATCTTCACCAGCATGAAAAGGTTGTGGTTGAGAATGTGAATGTTGTTCACACCTCAGGACGAAATACAGCTCAGTTAGTATCCAGAGAGGGAATGTCGATTATTTAATGAGAGAAAATCTAATCACACTTTCAGTATTTAGATTTTTTATATTTGCCTTTATCGATCTGTGACAGAGGATCAACTTCAGCCCATCATTTAAGCAGCGAAGTTTCTAAAACTGATAAATCAGAGTTTATCACTTGTCCATATACACAAAAGAGGAGTGAATTAAACTGAATTTTCCTAATTTCCTAATAGGGATGGGGGAATGTAACTATATACATTTACTCAAATACTGTACTTAGGTACAATTTTGAGGTGCTTTACTTCATATACTTTACTTCAATATTACCATTCTTTGTTAAGTTTGCCCCTACAGCCAACTTCATTTCAATTTAAACATAAAATATGGTGCATTGTTACAGATTTAACTATCATATAAAGTACTTCAAATGAGCTCCACTTCACAGCCACAATAGTAAAATGCTGATTACACATTAAAGTGCCAGTAATAATGATATAATAAAATATATAGTAATACTACAAGGGCACTCAGAGAGCACAGAACTCCACCAAGACCACTGTCAAATAACATATACCAGACTTTGGAGACAGAAAATTAAATTTAATGGGTTCTTCCCTGACTCATGCCCCATCCCTCCCCCAAGTTTGGTGCAAATCAGTTCAGTACTTTCTGCATAATCCTACTGACAATGAAACAGACAAACAGACATGGGTGAGAACGTTACCTTCTTTTTAATATTTTCTTTAGTAAGAAAATGTCAACACATTTTCTCTCCGTCTAGTCTCCTACTGTTTCATTTTCTGCAGACTCTTCTTTTCTGAGATATTGAGGCCTACAAAACCCAACCTCAGTAATTTACATGCCGCTCAGGGATCCAACCTGAGTTATTTCATTCTGGAGGAAGCACAGAGACAGGGTTTTTTTTTTTTTTTCAATAAAAAGAAGTTTTGACCTGTATTGTGTCTCTGTCATCCCTGCAGCCGATCCACCAGCATGTAATCGACGCCTGACTGCTGCACAGGAGAGAGCTTGGGCAGAGGTTTGAGCTCAAGGTCTTGGGCGAGGCCGTGCAGCAATAAGTTTTCTCTTTTTCTCTCTGCCTTTGTGTCTCTCTCACCCAGCGTGGCTAATAATTCAATTTTACACTTGTGTCCCAGGAGGCAAATACAGACTGAAGAGAAGAGGGGTCATAATCCCAGCTCCAGTGCTGTGGCGACCCTGGAGCTGGCCCACTACTTTATTAACACAGGACCTCGTGAGGTAACCCATTGATCTCTAACACACACACACAGAGAGAGAGCGAGAGAGGGAGGGAGAGAGAGAGAGACAGTGAGAATTGATACAACACTTTCTTTGTATGCTCACCGTCAGTTTGCAGAGCATCATCTGGAAGAGCTGTGGGGATACAAAATACAATCTGTATACCTCTTTAGTTTCTTAACATCTGACTACATTCACTCAGACCTTGTCCACATTAAATCAGTAGAGCATATCCGTCCTCTGAGTTTTTGGCGTCTATAACCAAGACAGCAATTTTCACATTTTCCAGAGACACTCTCCATGATGGATCAATACAAAAACACAGCCTTCACATTTGAATAAAATGTACCTTTTAAATAACAATGACATAAGCCTCCGCACACACAGAAATCACACATTGAAAACATTGTGGATGCACATTGTTCTCAGGATTTCAGATTAACACAGTGTGGACCTAGTTTGAGTTAGTCAACCGATCTCTAAATGTCTATTTAGTTATACAAAATGATTCCAGCTACAACCAAAGGGTTGAAAATCCAAGATGATAGGAGAAAGATACATGTTTTTATCATGAATGAAAGCATGAAAATCTAATGGGAAAAAAAAATCTTGCACATCTTTTGTTATTAATAGAGGGATTCTGGTTTCTTCACTCTCAATGTGAAATCCATCTAAACGTTTGACAAAGTCTCCCTCTTTTCATGTGCAGGTTTGCTGACATAGTCCAGACACTTGTTCGGTCTGTAGCCTTTTTAAGCGTTCCACCACAGCCCTGGATCTGCCGAATCAGCAGTGGCACGACTCTGACACAGAGGTTTGAAGTAAAGTGGTTTTGATTCAGTAGCCAGTCTATTCCCTCTTCCCAAACTTCCCAGACTGCTCTGTCTCCAACATGTTTGCTTGTGTTGTGCATTTTAAGGTCCAGAGGTCTGTAAATGAGTCAGTGCTGGTCCTGGATCCAACTCTTGATGCTTTGATGGGTGACACTAACAGTCACCTCTATGTTGTTTAAATTAAACTCCAGTATGGCAATAGATGCAGTGTAAGTTTTGTTGAAGTAAAGGGTGAATGGTAGCAGCTCACCGCCACAAAGTCTTAACCGTCTGTGGAAACAGTCAGAATGACATTTGGTCACTTTGGGACGGTGGAGATAGTCATCCTGCCTGCTGCCAAACCTTAAGATAATGCAAGACTTGCATACACATGTGTGTGTAGAGCTGCAGTATTCACTATCAGAGTATCACAGTATTCATTCAGTCTCCTGCTGTATTTGTGGGCGTTTGCACAAAGGTTGTGAAATTCTCCACTTTGTGTCTAGTTGACAGTTTGAGAGTTCAGAGGGCAAACATGCAGCCCTTAGCTCCTCTGAGGATTTCTGGAAGGAGGACTATGTCATCCGTCCATCCCTGACTCCAGCTGTAATGGGTTACCATGACAACAACGGTGACAACAGTGGACGCTGTGGGGAAAGTCACAGAGAGGACGCACAAGAACTGCAGTTCACAGGAAAGAAACAGGCTGCATTGAGCCGAGCCTGAGACTGATCAAAGCTGAACAAAGCCCGTAGAGCTGACCCGGACAAACCGAGTCTTGCCTCACTCCATCTTTCATCCATCCAAACACTTGTTTTCTGGTGTGTAATGACGATAATAGCCACACGGGGCTGCTAGTGTAGTTAGTCTTGTACTTTCTGCCCTGATCTGCAACAAAGACAACAGCTGTTTGGGAGATGTTTGAACATCATAGCTCAATGATTGTTCTGGCTTTCAGATGCCTGCCTCAGATAATTATCACTTCATATATTCTACACAAAAAAACTGAGCGTTTGAGATTCAGGGGGGCTTTGTGAAGCTCATTTGTCATGACATTTCTGTCTGCCAGTGATTGAGGGAGTTGGACTGCCGCCTTGGGACGGTTTTTGGATCTCTCCCAGACTGCACCTTTGCTGTGGTTGTGCCTCCTGGATATACCAGATGAGGACTCTGACTGTATCTGGGAAGAACTGCTACCAAGTTTGGAGGTATGGCGCCTGGAGGAGAACACTGATCCAGCTTTAGGAACAATTGACAAAATATCTTTGACTCCAATGAAGCCTGATCCTGTGGATAACCTGAACCAGCTGAATCAATGGGGATGAGAAAAAGTAAAATAAAATAATGAAAAATAAATTAAAAAAAAGATTTTGTGTTTTTGTAAGACATCCTTGACATCAGACTTTTTTTTCTGAAAGAGCTGAGAGTAGTGCACCTGTGTGATACATTTCCCTATTTGGTACATGTACTGTAAATAAAAGGAAGGTAAAGTAAAACAGGAACATTTAATAAAATCCACATCTTTCAGGATCAGCTGACTTCCAGTCAAACTTTGGAGTCCCGCTGAACTCACCCAAATGCTAGCAGTTGTAGAACAGGAGCTTTTGATTGTATCACCTGATCTTCCTCTTCAGATCTGACAAGCACTTTAAGATGAGGTTTCAGTCTTTCAGAGTCTGCAGAGCTGCCGTCCCGCCCTCAGTGGCTGACCTCGCACACTGTCAGCCTGAAGTCCGACAGTGACAACCAGCCTTTGCCGTCTGCACAGTCCAAGTCTAATCTTCATGTGAAGCCTTACCCATTACGCCTGTCCTCAGAGAAAGTCAGCAGCAACCTGGCAGAGTTTCGTGGCTCCTGTCTTCAGGTAC
Organism: Seriola dumerili; assembly: GCF_002260705.1. Lineage (NCBI taxonomy): Eukaryota > Metazoa > Chordata > Actinopteri > Carangiformes > Carangidae > Seriola > Seriola dumerili. The sequence goes on along the minus strand of NW_019174485.1, from coordinate 660,092 downwards.
TAAAGGGCCTTCTTTCTAGGTTTTTGGCCTTGTTCTCCCCACAGAGTTTCAGCCTGATGACCAGTCCACGCAGATCATGGCCTGCCCACCTTGAAGTCTGTTGCCTCTGGCATTTTGGACATCATAGTCTATGGTGTGAAGGAAATATGTCAGAAAAAGAAATCAAGAAAGTTCCCACTGAGACAAAAGACAAAAGTAACAGGTCATTTTCACACCGACTGAGGTCAAAGTCGCTCTGCAGGAAAAACTGCAAGTTTCTCACCTGCCACAGAGAAGCTGTGGAGGACACCCAGCAGGAGCAGACATCCACCTTCAATCTAGATTATAACCAGTGCTGTCAGGACTCTGCTGCATCAGGTCGACATATGCAGCGACGACAGGGACAGATGGACTCTGATCAAACTGGAGGATCTGATCAGGGAGGACAAACTATCCAGCTTCTCCCCGCTGCTGATGAGTCCTCTGAGTCCACCTGAGTTTCATTTGTTTGTTCGTTTGTTCTGTGAAGCAGCTGTGAAACATCTGCTCAGCTTGTTCTTTCTCCCTCCTCTCTCCTGGGGGAGGGGGTCTGGTCCTACGGGTCCAGAGCAGCAAATCATCCATCGGCAGGTTCGCAGAGTCAGCGCAGCTGTATGATGACATCATCAGCCAGTACACTCAGCTGATGTCCAACCAGATGAAGAGCAAGCTCAGCAGGTCGCTGGAGGGGGACAACAGTGCACCACAAAAGAAGGAGAAGAGAAAGAACATTGTGCATTTCTTCCAGAAGCTTCCAAGAAGATCCAAAACTAAAGGAGGACACCAACAAACGGGATGGACACGATCTTCATCTGAGGATGCTGAGGATGAGGAGGGAGGAGTGGATGCCTCTGAGCTGAGGAGGAGGAGGGTTGTGAACTCGGGCTCTCTTCCCCATTTAAAAAACTTTCTGTACTTGTCTCTGTAGCTCACTTAGGAGGAGTGAACTTCAGCCCACCTGCATCTAAAGGAGAAGGGACACTCATTTGAGGACAGCAATGTTGACATTTTGTGCAGAGAAGAATGACAGTGTGAAAGAGGAGCAAGAAGCTGTCCATGAAAAACTGGAACTGAAGAAGCCTTTCAGAAGAGAAACCATATTATATACACAAGACATTTTATATTGTTCCAGCTGTGTTTTATTATATTATCATTCATTATCTATTTATACAGCAGCCTCCACAGGAGGATTTAGTATTGTTAACAAATACATTAATAAGCACTCATTACAGCTGCATTATAGTCCGTCAGAAACCACTCCACCTCTACCAGTCCCTCAAGGCTACACTGATTTTTAAATCATGTCAAACAGTGTGAACTTTCTTTAAATTTAGTCCATCTCCGTAGTGGCACAAACATTAAAGATAAAAAATATAAATTAAGAAAAAACAAACACACACAATTAATTAAGCTTAAATAACATACGCATGAATTATAAAAGTAGGTGTGATTGATAAATAGACTGTATTGCATCAATAAATAGTCTGTATAACCCCAGTTGTTAGAGTTTAGCAGTATTATTGCACTTAACCAAGATTTTATTGCACAGAACCAGCCTCAAGTATTTCAGTTCATGAGTTCAGCTCTTTGATGGCACTTGAGTAAAAGCTGTTCAGTCTGGAAGTGCAGGTCTTAATGGATCTGTAGCGCCTTCCAGAGGGCAGCAGAGTGAAAAGGTGGTTGTGTGTTTTCTTTAGCAATGTACTGTACTTTAAAGATTAGAAAGGCTGCTTTCAGTAATTAAACATTTACTTGTGCACACGTTTGTGTTGACAGCAGCGGCATATTTAGTTTATGATGGCAATGAAAAAGTGTAGACCCAAGACCCAGGTCAAGGTCAGTAATCTGACCCAAAAAGGGGTCAGAGGGTATTAGACAGGCCAGAGACTATGGGTGATGAAAGGGACCAATTAATGAAGCAGAGATATCAGCCACTGTCTCCGCCTCCATAGTCTCAAAAGTCAACTTGACAGGCAAGCAAATGTTGAGCAGTTGCGAGCACACATGGGTCGAACTCACGCTCATCACAACCTCGGTCATATCATATGCATGTGTCTGTTTTTTAATGTCCACTGGTTTTGTGACTAATTAAATACCATATCTTAAATGAAATACCAATATCCAGCATGAATCATGTTTGTTTCCTTCATTGGGTCAATTAATTCAAAGAAAAATCACAGAAAGTATCAGATATAATGAATAAAAAAAATGAACAAACAGACTTGGATGAAGCAAAAAATGCAATTTAATATTTTTATTCCCTGTTTCAACTTGTGCAACATCTCAATCTGATACATATTATCAGCAGATACAATTCTCCTTAAATCCTTATCATATGACATAGTTACTACTGTACCTAGATGAAAATAAAAACATACAATTACAGTAGCATCTGTAAATGCCTGGCAAAACTAGCATGACATTATGAAAAAAGCTGGTCTTTAATGTTGACAATGACAAAGAATTGCAATACGTCATCTTTATTATGTCTTTGCATTCTAACAGCTGAGCAATGAATAACCACAGATTCTTTTTATTGTAGACTTCACATGTCAATTAGCTAAACAGGACGTATATATTTTTTATAGATTATCCACTATACATGAGAACAAATTATTGTAGTTTCATCTCCTGCTGGCCTACATAGAAATATATCAATAACTAATCAAAAGTATGACTGTTAGGTAGGAAGAGTATAAATAAACTTGGCCATCCGCTAAAACTCAAAGCTCTTCAACCAGTACAACTGAAACAGTTTAGTTTAGGCCTAAAGCTCTTTCCTCTTGTGTCCAGTAGAGGGAGAGCCAAACCACTCAGACCCAGACACAGTGACATACCCACCAGCCAAGTCACCAATTTAACACACACGGAGCATTATGGAATGCTGAGCAGCACAAGATGTAGTAACCAGATTTCTGTACTATTTCTATGGTTACATTAAAATTTCAACACATTCTTTTCCTCTTAAGCCTTTGCCTGGCCATATCTTAAGCTGCAGTCCCCTTTTACACTTAGCCACTATTGCTGACCATGCTAGCAAGAGAATCTTCATCTCCCTGGGGTTCCAAGGCCAGCTTCTGGAGGTCAAGGCCCATGGCTACTAGCATCTGGAGCAGGGTGAGCTCCTGCTGGGTGGCCTGGTCCACCAAGGCCGGGCAAGTGGGGTTGCACTGGGGCGACTGACAGGTGTCCACCAGGTGGAAAGGACAACCTTTGGCAGGAGTCCTGTTGTTGCGCGTTGCATCCAGACTCCTGTCCCAGCACTGCAGTGCCCGTGGCAGAGAGGTGCCTCTAACTTGGAAACTCATCCAGTTACTAGAAGAATAACAAAATGTCAGGGAGTAGAAATAATGAGAGGGGCAAAGTTTGTAAAGGAAGAGAGAGGGGCAAAGGAAAGAGTGAAGGGAAAGCATAGGTAAGACGGTTGGGTAAGTAACTGAGGACCAGGAAAGTGTAATCAGCCACGTCATGGTCTTATCACAAGTTTTGCAAATTGCTTTGGACACTTTTGGCTCATCGTCTTGGTGTCGCAGGTGTTACAGCACAGAAATGCAACTGCAAGATTTCCTACAATGACCTTAGACCTTCAGCTCCTCCCATAAAGAATCCTCACCCTCAGTAAATACACCTAACTTAGACTGACTCTGTAAACTTAGCTCCGACTGCACTGACCCATCAATGTCCATGTGTGCAGCAAAACAATGAGTGTGTTCAAGGGGTACCGAGGGGTTAGGGAAAGTGTGAAATGGCATTTGGTGACATGAAGAATGTGGCGTGATGAATGAGTGAGCACAAACAGCAGCATAAGCTCAATAGGGAGAGATGGCTACTGGAATAGGTAAAAGTAAAAGTGTATTAAAAACACCACAAGTCAAACATCCATTCTTACCTTTTAGTGATCACTGTGTGGGAGAGGCAGGATGGGGCAAATACAGCCCTGAAAAACAAACACAGTCACCTCTAGGCTTTAGTTCATCTTTTACTTTAACCATCTAGTGCGTATTAGATCTATTCTTATCATTATATGTAGGTTTTTTAAATAAGTTGTTGGGAACGTACGTGACATCTCTCAGGGAGTTCTTGAGCTCCCTGCCCAGGTTCTGTATGTACTGCCACTGCTCCTCAGACAGACTCTGTCCTCCCATGTAGATGTTCTCCACCCTCAACTGCTCCTCATCAAACAGCCACTGCACAACAAACAGTGGGGCTACAGGGAACACAGAGTTCAACATTAAAGCTGCTCTCATCAATATGTTAATATTAACAATTGGTCAGATGACTATGTGTAATGTGAACAGAGTGGCTCATAGAGACAAACCCACCGCAAATTATCACCCGATCACTCTGCAGTTGCCCCCTGCTCTACAGAGCTGTAGATTGTTTTAGCTAATTGTTTTAGTTTTACAACATGTGACTTTACTGTTTTGGTTCATTCCGACAGCTTTCATTAGCATCATTTCTATAGGCAGCTGGCAATTGTTCGCTACCTGCTCAACACCAAGCAGCAGACAGACAAAGTAAGGGACTAACTGTTGAATAAAGTGAAGCATTTAGCAGCTAAAGGCTCAGATATTTCCCTCAGAAGTTGGTGGAGACCAAAACGGAGCGAAAAAGGAGGATGTATATTGGACTTATATTGGACGATATGTAAATAGGCTGTTAAAGTCTTTGCTAACTTCTTCAGCAAAACAAGTTTGTAGCATGATAATAAGTCGATGTTTTGTTTGTAGCTTGTTGCCTCTGAGTGGTCGAAGACATATCAGTTGTTTGGTGAGCAAATTCTCAGGTTCAGCCTGTATTACTGTCTCCATGGTGTTTTTTTCTGATACCAGCATCAGGGAGTCACTGAAGTCAGTAATTGTCAAGCTTAAATGTAGGGCCATTTGTCGGGTCTACAAAATATCAGAAAAAATCTGGCTTTTGTAAACTACAGTTTCTGTAGTTCTTCCAGGGGGGTTTACCAACATGGACCATTAGCATATGTGCAGTCTGTTCACTTTTCGGCTTTTGATTCAGTTAAACTCACAACTATAATATTTCTGTGCACCTTACTTCTGAAAAGCTGGAGTCAATCATATAGCATGTTAATCCAATGCCATGACAAACTAAGGTACCAACCAGCACTCACAGGTCAAGGTAGAGTAAAGTTTGTGTCCAAAGAAGCACTGCCACTCTTCTCCTCTCTTATAGAGCTGCCGACATCTATCAGGCACAACGCCGTTCCACAGCCTGAGGAAAAAATACATGAACCGTTAACACAATTAAACACAAATTTGGAGCTCAGCCACTTTTTTTTTTAACAACACTGTAAAAACCAATGGAACAACACTGTATTTTAAAAGAGCTTTTTTTTGAAATTATACATCTGTCCTATGAAAGTGACTCTTAACATCAAATCTGCACAGACTTCCAGAAGACTGCACATCTATACCTGAGTCCTATCTTGATGGCGTCTTCGGGTGAGCAGGAAACAGTCTCAGGACAATTAGGTGATCTCTGCTGCTTACTCTCTATAAACCAGCCAGAGTCCACGAGGCCTCGGACCTGAGCCTCTGCACCGAGCTGCTCCAGCTGACTGGCCACCCTCTCAATGTTCAGCAAAACACCTGTCCCACCCGCACTGCAGGGGAGCCACAAACATCAATAAATAGTTTGGCTTTGAGAGAGACATTTTCATTAGCGGTATCAAAATGACAAATGCATGCCAGCTAACAGCAGGGAAGTGAAAATTTAAACAGCTTTGCATTCAGACAGTGGACCTTGTTTTACAGCTTGGGGGTGTCCTAACAACAATGTTCACCATTACACACATTATTGTTCACAGTTGACTGTAAACATCTTTATTGTTGACAAGAGGATGCACCTTAAATAGGGCTTCTCTTGTTTAATGTTAGGCATGGAGATGGTCCATATGGGACAGAGGATGCAGGCTCTTGTCCAAAAGCTGTGGTCAGCAACAGAGCAAGAGCAATAAAACAAACTCACCTTGTGCCAGACAGCATTACAACCTTGGCCAGCTTGATTCCTTTGGGGATGAGGTCTTTGATGACCTCGCGGATGATCAGGGATCCCATGAAGGTATACTCAGCTGATAACAAATACAGACAGCAAATGACTGGGAGCACCACAAACGGAAAAGTTAGATTAACTGTGTTTTCTTATAACCAAGGGGAGCACAGATCTGTCGTTGCTATGAGGGACCTCACTGAGAAGATCTTGAAGGATCTGAAGAAACCTACTTGTGTTTGCATTTCTCTCTCTTTCTTTCTCTCTGCCTTGTCGTGGCCTCGGAGGAGGAGTTGGGGCAGGCCCAGTACCACTCCATACATCACTTGAACAGTACGGGATGAAACTACAGAAAAGGAAACAATCACATTTGTTAGTCTGAACCTTGAGGCCATCAAAACAATTCTTTCTCTCCTCCATAAAAATCAACTCAGGCTGCAGGTGGCTTCTTCTGTCATGTATCAGATTGGGACAATGTATTGGCCGCTATAGGCTACTGACATACCAGAGCAAGTAAAGCTGAAGCACCGAAACCTCTGAGTGTGGTGAACTGAGTCTCACTTCAAAGCTACACGAATGAAAATCTTTATATCAACAACGGATCAAATGACAATGTGCAACGTGATAGGGTTGGGGTCATTCATAGAGACAAAACCACTGCGGATTGTCATCTCACTCTGCAGTTCCCCTCAGCTCTGTGGGGTGTTTTTCTTCCACTCCCCTCAGATGCCAAAAAAATCAATTAGTTCAAAAACAGCTAGAGGCACAAACAAAACAAATTCCCTGCTGTGTTATTTTGTCAGCCATAAGATTATTATTATTATTATTATTCTAGTTTATACAGAACTGTGAACATTTTACAGATGGCAATCTTCTACACATGACACCTTCAGTAGCCACAATAATAAGACTCACAGTGAGGATATACAGGTACTTACACAATGTTTGCATTATGCCAGTGTGGGTTTTCCTCCACTTGAGAAGACAGTATTCCAGTTCCTGTAAATCCGGCAGAGATGAGACAGATGTCCTTTTGTCTCACCAAGGGTTACGTAAAGAAAGTAACACTATGGGAACATGTATGACATGCTTTTTAAAACACGGCCAGCTGACCTACCTCTTTTTGTTTGGGGCCACCCCGATGAGCTCATTAGTCGGGGGATATTTTGGTACCTGGAATCACAGGTCTCTTTGCTGTAGCAGCACCAGCCACCTAAAAATAACAGAGACTAATATTAGACATCAGGCGCAGCAAGGGAGACCCTCATTAGCCCATCATGGAGGCCTGTGAGGAATGGAGAGGGAAAGCAATGCACCTGTAGCCTGGTCTGCCAACAAGATCATACATTCACTGACAGTTGGACAGAAAAGACATGATTCCTTTCATTTACAAAATGTCAGCTCCTGATTTGTTGACTGACTTTCAGCTCACGTAAAGTGGTAAATAAAACAGCAGTATGCCTCATATATATATATATATATATATATATATATATATATATATATATATATATAATTGAGGCAAAACCAATCTATTAGGCTGCACAGAGCAATAGACCCATAAATCCTAAATCTTATCATTTCAGCCAGGTAAAATGTTTGTGTTTGGGAAAATCTAAGGCACACATCTTATATTCTCTCAGAAGTCACTCTGGTGTCAAGCAGGATGATAATCCACACACATTTCCCCCCTCCAAAGTCCATCAGAGTGACAGACAACAACCAAAAAAGGAGAAAAACAGAAGATGACGGGACATGACATCCCCATCAAAATTCCAATGGGGGGCGTCGCGCCAAAACAAGCTGACCTTTTGGGACCAAAATTAACTAGTTGGGTTTTTAAATACTCACCTTCCAGAAATAACAGCCATCGGCGGCTTCCTCTGAACTCCTTTAGGTAAAACCTGTAGAAGCACAATTAAACAGGAATGAGGAGATAGTAAAGATAAAGCAGCTATGAACGGACACACTGATGCTCTATGTAGCTTCTGTTAAATCTCTGTATTAATCAACAAACAGATAGGAAATGGAAAAACATCTCACCCAGCGGCTGTTCCATCATTACATGTAACTTGGGTGTTCTTGAGGAAGTGCAGCCTCATATCATCTGTCTGTTGTCCAGCTGCTCGAGCTGCAGTGGCGCCCTCCCGTCCTGCTTCAGCCGTGCCTCCAGTGCCTCTTGTGCTTCCAGTGCCCCCGGTGTTTCCAGTGCCCCCAGTGTTTCCACTGCCCCCAGTTCCTCTAGGAGTCAGATCAACCGTGGGGGGTGACTGGCCAACTTCACCTCCTTGGTTCCCACCAGACTTCTTGGTGGACTTGCCACTAGCTTTAGCATTACGGTTGTTCTGACACCAGATTCCCCCAAGCAAAAGCAAGAAAGCAAGCTGGCCCAGTATCTTCATATCTGTGGCAACATGAGAGAAAAGATTTATACATATAGTAATTATTACTTATTCATAATCTGTCTTCATATACAAATTACCGTTACTAGCACCAGATCTTTTCCATCTTTTAGTCTAATTATCCATAACTTGCTGTTTAATTTAAATCCATCACTTTTTGACCCAGAAATCAGCTTACCTCTCTAAGAAGAATCAGCTTTGAAGACTGTTGCTGTGGCACCCCCGGGGTCAGGCAGATAAGTGGTGCTGCTGAGGAAGGAGTGAGAAGTTCAGAGCGCAGTGACCAGGTGTGAGAGGAGGATGCCAGTCATGAGTGATGAAGCCTTGACCAGGTTTTGATGAAGCCTGCAAATCAGTGGCGAGCTTTATAGTGCCACCATATGGATCAGATTTCCTCCCATTTTCTCTTGCAGCTCATGCCAGGCCCTGAGATAAACTGCTGACGACACACCGCGAGGGGAGGTACTGGAAGACCAGTGGCGAGGAGAAAAGATAACACACGCGTCTCTTCAACATATTCCAAGTCAATGCACACACCCACCACCCGGCACTTTCCCATCTCACCGTGCCTCAAGAACGAGCTTCTCTTTCTCCCCCATCCCCTCTATTCTTCTCCCTCCCACCGTCCACCTCTGATTGCCAGTGTTTTGATTTAAACATCTACGTGGTCGGCATAACTGCATAGCCCCTTTGTGTGGTATGTGACCCAGAGGTCAATGGAGCACACACCTCAAACACTTTCCGACATGGGAATGAATAGTACCGTAACGTTCCCGCATGGTCAACAATTTAGTGGACACTCTCAAGTCACAGGTGGTGGACAGCAAGCACATTATGCATGTTCCCAAACTTTTTTAAATCAATTCTCTATATTATAAGTAACAATAACAGAAATTTGCCAAATAACAGCTCCTCCATAACAGCCTTAATGTGCTGTGTTCATCTCCTGGAGAACAACCATTACCATTACCACTGACAAGTTGAGAAGTTTGGTTTTGTTTGTTCTTTCCAGTCAATTTTTAAATTCTGAAATATAGTAAATATAGTATAAAGCAAATTTATATTCTTTTGATAATAAAACTATCAGTATTCCACTAAGGGAGATAAAGTCAAAACGAGGAAGTCGTTAACCATTAAAACATCTAAGATTGAATTTATTATTTTAGAAAATTCAAACACTTACAATCTGCACTTTGAATTCTCTTGTCTGTAATCACTGAAATTAGAATAAAACTGGCTCCACAAAGTCATTTTTAATCAAAGAAATGTTTTATTTAATTGTTTTGTGACTTATGGATGATCTGATTGATATAGGCCTGCTATTATTGCTAACATGTCCTTCAATATAGTTTTCAGAGAGGCTACAACTTTCAGCTTCTCTTACACATCCTGAGAAAATATGATTGCAGAGTAAACAATCTGACAAAGTCAAAGATTTGAAATATCTGTCCATAACTGTTGAATAAATTTATATGTGAATGATACTATTTTATACTTATCGCTTGCTCTTTTCAACATGTCATTAAAAAATTACAGTTCTGCTGTAATGAATTACATAAGACTTTTATTAACCTTACACTGATACATAATGAGAGTAAAGCAAAACGTAGGCTGTTCCTGGGATCCAGAGATATTGGTTACATTTGAAGGAGGATTTTTGAAGCAGTTCTAGTTCATGAGGTTGTAACAGATATGATGCCACCGCCACTCCTCTCTCTCTTTTAGATCCCATTTATCATTCTAGTCTAAGGTTCACCACTCGAAATAAAAATTTCAAACAGTGAGTTGCAATATGATAATAACTCAATAGTCCAGACAGATTAGAGAATAAAGTTAAAGCTTTTCTCTCCCTCAGATTGAAAGGTTTCATGCGGTGTGTGATAAGTTGTCTTTACCTACAGTTGCTTCCCCTGCCAGGTCTTCCTCTGCAGGCTCCTGGGTGGCAGGTTAGGTTAGTTTGCCTTTGGTGAAGAGACAGAGTATTTGAAACTGATCTGTGACTGTGCCCCCTGGGATGGCTGTTGGGTGACGTACCACCGATCACTGAAGGATCACGAGCCCCAGGGCTCTGAAATTCTCATCAATGAAATGTACACCATCCTGACGTGTCAATCATAGCAAATAATGATCACTTGGGAGGCCAGAGGCTGCACAGGGCTGCACGGGGCTGCACGGGGCTGCATGGGGCTGCACGGGGCTGCTGGGACTGAAAGGACTACAGGGTGGCAGGAGGACTGAGAATGGGTGAAGCACAGAAGACGAGATTAAATACATTATAATTAGGGCAATATATCTTGAATTCACCTCTTCCTCAGGAGAGAGGACACACTGGCAGCAGCAGATTCACTTTACATTCAAACTTGAAATCTGAAACACACGAAGGGCTGTACAACAATTTCAGTTTTAAAGGCACACGTTAATACATCATGATTAGGTCAAAGGTGGACTGTAAAATGGGTAGCAAAATAGCTGTCTTTATTCTGGGAGTGTTGAGGATTATCTATCTCTTTTGGCAAAATCATACAGTATGTATACAGTATGTTGTCTGCAATAATCACCTAACCATTTAAAGACTTCTTAACACAGCAGACAGATTTATCAAAGTTTGTCTTATTGCTTTGGCAGGAATAAAATGGTATTTTTGTCTCATTTTCAAGCATTTCATGCTATTTTAGCTACTTTCAACTATGGCCAGAAAGAAAACAAAGCTACTCAAAAATATGTCTGTGAGATCGTATGCACCTACGCGCAATAAAAATGTACCCTAAGGACATCACTATACTGAATTTGATCTACCGAGCTGAACAATTTTTCATTCCTTCAGTTGTCTTGAAGCATGCACACCACCATCTGTCTTCCCAGAAATCAATGCAACAATCTGTTTAACAGATACCTCAAATAGCTGAAAAACGAAAGAAGTTGCTGTAAATCTATCACTGTTTCACCAGAACGTCACGAACACAGAGACGGCATTACTGCTATTTTGTTTTTCTTTGATATGGGATTGGACAGAATGATACGTTTTTCAGAGCCGGCTTCAGATCAATGGATTTAAGTGAATTTGTGTTCGACATCTCCAGTGATTCAACTCCCAGAACCTGTAGTGGGTCAAACATTGTCCCTGTCAGCAGCTACAGACACACACACAATGAAGTGAGACCTGACACACTTCTGGAGTCTATTACATTTGTCTCTTTACCTTTGAAAAACAAACATTTTGCACCCATATGAGGCTCAGGAGGCATGTTGAACTTCATCTTGACCGGGGCAACAGCTTGACCCCTTATGCAGCATAGGAGGCATTCTTTCTCCACTTGTGTTGTTATTTTTCACAGCCAACCTCCAAGGTCAGGACACCTAAAGCCCGGGTGGTCCGGGCACTTTGTCTGCTGAGCATGTGTGTCATCACCAGCCTCAAGAGCTGAGAGCCCCGGCCACGAGCTAGAACATTTGTCGGCTGATGGCTTCAAAGAACAACGAGCCAGAGACAGCAGTCATATGCTGGATTCTTACACCCGCACCGAAGTGGAGAGAGGTTTGTGACTCACTGGTAACAACTCCAAAATCCAACACCATGAACAACAGATTAAAACCATCAAGTCCAATCAACAAACTCTTGTTTTAATATAAATTGAAACACCTACGCTGTATCAAAAATGAAACAACAAAACCTTCAAATGAGGTTGTGATCCAACCACAATCATGCAATGCAGCTCCCCTTCCCATGTCGCGTGTAATTTGACAATCTACAATAGCATCACTTTGAATTTATGTTGTCAGCAGCAGCTGGGGAAAAAGGCCCATGATTGATAGGAGATAAGAGTGGCATTTGTACAAGCCACATGAAAACGAGCCTCAGATGAGAGATATGAGACCTGGCCAGAGTAACACCGCCGGAGCTCGCCATGCAATCAGTGGGGACAACAGACGGGGTCTTAGCGGGATCGGTGTAAAGTGCAGGAGGCTGGCAGGTGGGGTGGCCAAAACAATCCCTACAACCAGGTGTTAAGAGGCCTTGCATGGTAACCTTCTGCAAACTGCCAGTGCATCAGCGTGATAGATGGAGGAGGGGTCGATGGCAGGGATACAAGGTGTTGGATTCAGGAGGGGTGGGCGTGGGGGGTGGGGTGATGTAACAGGCATAAAAAAGGATAAGTGACAAGTGGATATGTTTTGTGTGCTGCGAGAAACTGCAGCTCATTCTGCTGAGCCCCTCACAACCAACTATGCATTCTGTCCACCTTACTGGCGTGCCAGACGCATTTTCATTGTAGTGAAATATGTTCAGCCTCCAATATGAATGCCACAGCAACAATCCTAAACAGCCAAAGATGTGCAAAGAACAAACTATGAAATCAGAGAACTGAAAGCATCAAATCACAAACGTTAGAATGCACAAATTTGAACTAAATATCAGGTCATGCGATTTGCATATACAAAAAAATGTGGCCTTGTCCATCTGAGTGGAGGTAGCATATGACAATCTGATAGTAATTTTATTTTTCGAACGGACTTCAACACATTTAAATGTTGCTTCAGCTTTGCACGTCATTGTGTGTGCTCTTTGTTGTTACTGATGAGGAAATTCTTTTAGTAATGACAGAGAAACTAAATTACTCACTTCACATGGGTGCTATAGGTCTTGATATTGTCCTCTTGCCTAAATGGGCCACCCATTCTGATGAGGGGAGAGACATACTGTGCTTGAGTGAACAGCTTTTGGGCTCATGACACAGTTGAGCAGCAACGTGGCCTTGGAGTCATGCGGGATGAACTACAAGGCCTGTCAGTGCAGTGATGGATACCAGCGGAGGGGTCACACCGTGCTCAACTCCACCACAAGACAATAGGTCCTTCACATAAGCCCCCTCACCTGATCGACAATACAACTACGGAACTAATGGAAACAGCTGCGTAAACCTCATTTGATACCAGGAGATACACACAAATGTCACCTTGATGTCTAGTTGAGTTTTAAACTTTTGTGCATTCTGCATTAATTAGTTTGTGAGGACCATGTGTCTGTGTGGTTAAGGGGGTAACAGGACAGCCAAGCTAGTGGCTGTGTGAGGCTGCACTCAGGCACAGTGGAGCTTTGAGCTAAACTGCAGCATGCTAACATGCAGATGTTTGTCATGTTCACCATCTTAGTTTAGCATGTTAGAAGGTATTTGGTAACAAAACAAAGTACTGGACAAATTTGAACTTTAATCTGATGGGGGTACCAACCAAAGTCGCTAAGATTCATCTTCTGGGGGCCATGAATGTCTGTGCACAATTTCATGCAATACTTCCAATAGTTGAGATATTTTAGTTGGGACCAAAGTGGTGGACTGACAACATGATCAGGCAGAAAACGTGTGTACATGCCATTTCGTAGTGTCAATTTAAGATCTTAATTATTTTATTATATAAACATAATGTTACCATAAAAATACAGTTACATGCACAAGTCCTTTTTTCAGTGTCTGTGTCTTGTAGCTTTATATGTTACATAGTGAAGCTGCTTAAAAGAAACAGATTGTACATTCACCTGTTAAATATCTAAATCATGATCAGGTTTCCTTTACCACTGTTGTGGTTGTGGTTGTTTTCTGCATGCCTGTTTGTTAAAATGGACGTTGTCATGATAAACATGGAGCGACCCACAGTTTGTCATGATAAAATTCAGTTTTAGAAATTTTACACTGATGAACCTTCCTCGAAGACTGACCTTGGTGTGTTTTTCTTTCTCCAAAGCGATTGGTAGGTGGCACTGTGTGACAGGCCGTAAATCAGAGATTCCAGCTGAAGTGATGTCAGCGCTTCGCATCGTGTGTTGTCACTTCACACTGTGAAGACATGTGGACACGTGGTCACAACTCTTTCAAAGCATTCACCCTCCAATCACCCAAAAGATTTATCATGGGTTTAAATAGTCAGACACACATGGACATGCACATATGCGTAGTATATATATCTTTCAGCACAGCAATTTAACATATATTCATTTATTTCTCCTTGGCTGAATGACAGGGGAAGAAATCCATAAATTTGAGACCAAACCCCATTTGAGATTTACTTAATTTAGCCACTCTGTGAAGCACAGCAAACTAAAGCATACAGTGACATCACATATGCATGTATATGTATAGACATACCACAGTAAAAATGTTTACTGTTTACTATTTATAGAGTTGCCTGTCTGAGTGTGGCTGTGTTTCAGACCATACCACTGTTTGTGAACAGTTGACCTCGATAACCAGAAGTATATGAAAAGCTCAACTGAGTCACTTCAGCTGATGGCCCCTCACTTCTGGGAACCCCTTGTTAAAGGGTCAAGGCGATGCATACTCTAATAAGTATGCTCGATTTATACATGAAATTTATGGTGACGTGACAGTTAGCATCTGTGTTAGCTTGAGCACCCCGACCACTCAACTGGGCTGAGCTCACCAGGCAAAACATATTATTATTATGTTCCCATAGTTCAGGTTGAATCTATGCTTAGCCATGTCATGCCAAGATACAAAGTTATTGTTTTTTTTTCCCTCAAGCTTGATAGATTTGACAGCATAAAGGGTTTAAAGAAATTAGAGTCCTGGCAGAATAAAAAAGATATAGAAAGTGGGTTTAAATGAGTAAAGACAGTTATTTTTCACATTAAGGGAGGCTGAGGATAGGGAAATGCAAGCATATGTAGGCCAGTGTCTTCAATTCATTCATTACATTTTGGTAAATAAGCTTTTTTGCTCTCTTGCTGAGAGTAAGATGAGAAGATTGATAAAACTCTCATTTGTGCACAAAGCTACAGGCACTGGCTTATTAGCTTAGTTTAGCTTAGAATAAAGACTGGAAACGGGAAGCACCTCTAAAGCTCAGCAAATAAGATATTATATTTTGGTAATCCAGACTATTTCTTGGCTGGGTGCAGTAACTTTGCATTTTTTTGACAGTCACAGCAATGATAACTAGGAAACATGCAGGAAGAGAGAGAGAGAGAGAGAGAGAGAGAGAGGTACAACATGCAGCAAAGGTCAGTTAAACCGTGGACATTGCAGTTATGTCGTATGCCTCTACCAGGCGCCTTTCACACTACACAAACAAGACGTGACATGAGAATCAGTGTGCTTTGTAGTGTATGTACTTACCATTCAATGGATTTTCAATTCTGAAACAAAACTAAATGTTCACTATGGTCTTACATTCAGAAAGCTGTTTGCACAGGACACTGTTAAATGGGACAGTGCATATGAAGCGTGTGTCAAGGATAAGTTCAAATAGTAAGACAAGCATTTACCTTAAAATGCACATAAACTTGTAAATTATGTCCTCAGGGAGAAAGGACCAATGCTTTATTCCTTGTCACTGGGCTTCATTGATTTTCTAAGAGAAAATCTTTTTTGTATGGGCTGTGCATACGTCAAAACTAAAGATGATGGTTTGTCTTACAGCTCTCATCTGGCTTCCCAAGGCCAACTTTTTGTATCATCAGAGAACAGGAGATGTTTGTTAAAAGGGTGATTCTGTATAATCCATCATTTTAAAGGCACTGGTGTGAGATTAAATCCTTGTATATTAATGCATTTATGAAATCCGAAAGAAAACATTTTGAAAGTTGTCAGACATGAAATTAATACTATAATACTCCAAGCTGCTGATTCTCACTTGAAACAATATCTACAGTCTCCCGTGGCTTTTCAATGCGCCAGATGGACCTTATGCTACCTATTAGTTTCTATAAATCCCGGAAAGGCCTGATGACTGACAGTCTGCATATATCCAAATAGCCAAAAAGCAATACAATCTGTATCCGAAAGCTTTTATGACTCACAGGGATTTGTATTATTCGTGCTGCTCAAAATTTACAACCACAATTATTCACGCGTAGCAAGACAGTCCCAGTTTAGTTAAGTTTTATTGCCCTCTTCAAATTCTTGTTGCAAATTTCTCAGTCAGTGTTTCAGCAGATTCCTTTGGACGTGATTCTGAGAAAAGAACCTAAACAATTCACATGAATTCCTGATGGCCATAGATGGACACAGAATCAAGCTCTCTGATGTACTGAGGAGGGTTTTACATACAGGTATTGTGTACTATATAAAACATGTGTTATATCTATAGTTATACATGGCAGCTAATTTAGATGTAAAGTTGATGGTTTACAGTTATTGACACCAGTACTGTGCCTGATTCATCACTCCTGTTTTTATTTACCGGTAATTTAATCACCCAAGGTGGTGCCACAGATGGAGCTGTACATTTGTTGCTTTATTTAAACAGTTGCACCTTGCTATAAAACTGTCAGCACTATTAATCTGGGGCTGAGATACTGAATGATGATCTACCTTTGATTTGCAAAGCTGCCCACTGTCTCATGATGCTTATGTAAAGTGGGTGACCTCCTAAGACCATTAAAGTGACTTTCATGCCTTTTCGTCCTTGTCACATCAAAACTAATCATGCTATATTTGTTTATATTGTACAGGTAAGGGAGTGAGAACGCTTTTCTAATTTTGAAAAAGTAGAAACAACTCTTGCAGCACACAGGGATCTTAACAGGGGCTTATTGTGGTCAGCAAAACTGACCAATTAATATCTCGTCAATATAACAGAATGTCTTAGTACAAATATGAATAAAAGGGGCTAAAGAACTGGTAGGGTAGCTACTGCCCTGAGGCAGCCCCCATAGAGGTGTACTGACTATTTTTTTAATGAGGTGATCTCCATTTTACAGTATTCAGAAGTGCCAGGAATATCCTGTGATCACTGAACTAGATTCCCATCTTATTTCAGGGTTCAGGCTATTTACCCATAACACGAAACACACTAAATTTTGGCTCATAACATCCACCATCATAACAAACATGTCAGAGAGGGGGGTTGGTTAACTTCAGCTTTTACTTGGGCTGATGGACAGTAAAGAAGAACCTATTTTTAAGGAATGGAGGCCATACGACACATTAACCCTTGAGGTCAGGTCTGATATGCAAACCCACCGCAGCTAAAATAACTGCTCTGACCTCATGCTGGGCAAAATAGATCAGAGCCTGTGAACCTGGGTAATGGCTCACCTCCATGAGACACATCTAGTGCAGACCCTGACATAAAGATGGTTGATAATTTAAAGGAAAGACTTGAATAAATGAGTGGTGATTTACTTAATACATGCAAAGGGAATGAGAGGTCACTGAATGGTTCCATTTAGGGCTGCAAGTAATGATTATTTTCGTAATCAATTAAAATTCTCGTCACACTGACAATTTCACATTGCTTGTTTTGTACGACCAACAGTTCAAAGCCTTAAAATATTCTGTTCATTATCACGTGATGAAGAAGAAAAGCAGATATGCCACTGTTATGAGTTGGACATCTTTGTGACAGTCTGGGTCATAATAGAAAAATGTTGTCAAAATCCAAGCCACATTTTGTGCCTCTCATGTGTTATCATTACATTTACGGTAAGTCACAGAGCTAAGTATCTGTTTCTCAGGAAGGCCTTTTAGAAAACCTTGCAGGTCATCTAACAACTAACCACAGTTTTGAATGTATTTCCAAAATCTAACAATCTGCCTTATAAAATATTGTATCCACTGCAATATTCTTAATATTTCCCACTGTTTTTAAGGTATTTGCAGAAATGTCAGACTGTTCTGTCCATTTGGATCAAGATTAGACCAAGATTTCACAGCCATGCTAACAGCTCTGAGGCTGTACTTAGGCACAGCAGTGCTTTGTGCTAAATGTTAAAACTTAAACACCTATAGATTTTAGGTTGATGTGATACAGACAGTGCTCTGCACCACCATTATTAACATCACTAATTTAAAATTTTAAAATGGTGTTTCATCCTTGCAGAGATCCAGAGAGTTGTAGATTGAAGCTGCTCTGACGGTTCTTGATGGCCCAACATTTAACCAAGGCTAAGTCCAAGTCTGTTGGTTTTTCCTTTATTTTCCACCCATCAGCATTAATATAGTGTACACTGTGTAGTATAGGTTTTCCATTTAGAAAAGCTGCCATTACTGCCTGCTCGAGCCAAGAGACAAATTACCATCAAAGGATTTCACTTAAGTCCTATCAGCTCCTGCCACTGATCATAAACCACTGCGTCATCATGTTCCCAGTGTTTGAAAAGGCTAAAACACTGGCAAAAGGGCCTTGGGTCAGTACTCAGTACTCAGTGTACACTGAGGACAAACTGATACTGACTAAGAGGGGAATGAACACTTTGCTCAACCTGCTGAAAGGCCTAATAGATTAGGGGCCCCTGGACAAGCCTTCTCAGTGACCTAATGTACCCAGAACAGCTGTGTGAGGGTGCTTAGCAGTTAGGCCAGGCTGACAAGTCATTGCTCAGCTTGATATATGAACTATTACATGTGAAACAGGAGAGTTTGTTGAAGGGTATGATGGCATGACCATGCTAGTATCAATATGTCCTTATCATATGTATTTTAGGTATTTATCTTTTAGTCAAAGTCAAGCATAAGATCTTTGAGTGCAGGTTAACATTCATTTCTGCATGTGCACAGGACTACTGAGGTATCTTAAGGCAAAATAAAGGCATTAAAAAGATGTTATGTGAGGAAGTTGGATTATTTATTCTGTAAAGTCACATTTTACAAAGCAAAAGCACTTGTTCCACCAATTTCATGAGCATCATCACTTTAAAGAAATGAAACCTCTACACACAAAACAGTGTAGAGATCTGCCATTTAATTCAGGGAGCTTCACCTCCACCCATTTAAACAGTCCATGAATTATATACTGTACAAAGCAATAAAATTTAGGTTCATCTGGATAACTATGAATGTTTGTATACAATACTTTCAATCTGGCAAAGGTGCAACAACAAAAATTCAAATGAACCTATTTACAAAAACTGAGTCAAAATATCAAAACAAACATTTGAAAAATGTAACTTTTAAATACAGAGTTAGACACGCTGAGAAACATATATTGCAGCTTTGCAGCCCAGCTGAATTGCATTTTTTAGCAGCCAGTATCCAGGTAGCTGAAATAACAAAACAAAACATAATGAGATCACAGTAATTTACATGGCATTCAGTAAAAACTGCAAAGATAAAACAGTACTTTCATAAATTAATATTGATTTTTATGTATTTTTATGTATTATGTATAACTTATTTTAGCATTGTTTGATATCATAAGGTGTGTTCTGATCAGCTTTTTGTGAGACCAAAGTATTTGTGTGGGCTGTGCAGTAAAAGTTAATTTCCTTGATACATAACCCATAATGAATGAATGGCATTTATCCAACATCACCAGCAACATCAAGCAAAGCAACACAAACATTATTAACCAACCAAGATTATGCAAAATACTTACTTGTTCAGCGTCATGCTCCAATCCTGTATCATGATGCTCCATCTCGTCGTCTCTGAATTCTTTTATGACCTATTAAAATATAGCCCGAGACATTCATTTAGAAAGTGAATTTATTCATATTTCACTCCATTAGAGCCCGCTTTCACTAAACAAACCTACCTACCAAGGATGTGTGCAATTAGTCGACTACCCTCACTAGTCGGCTACAGAAATATTAGTAAGTCAAAATAATTATTAATATTTCATTAATATATAACACCAGTTAACTGATGCATCTAAGATGTTATGTAGTCACCTGCCCCCTTCTCCCTGCGCTAATGCCTGGAAGAAATTGTCCTTTGACACAGTTAAAAACTAAAACTGACATACACACAAAGTTTTGATCTAGAAAATTAAAATAAGGCTGTGTCAGAATAAACTGACATACAACCACTCGACTGGAGCAATATGTAACCACATTCAGCAAAGGCATGTGGACATACCTGCAAGGCTGCTGATGTTAGCACTGCTAACGTTAGCCATACATGCCGAACCAATATGACATCAATTGCTTTCTGATTGTTTTCTTGCTGTTAGACTAATTGGGTAGTCTAAATTTTAATTTGCGGTCTTTTTGAAATTAAATAGAAAACGCAACCCACAGACAATGATATGACATTGTTGACCACCACCACAAAGTCAACATTATACTGGCAAGTGAACAAGGCTGTGCGAAAAAATCTCAAGGGGTCTGGCTAGCTTCTCTGCAAGCACTGCAGCAAACAAAGTAAAATGTGGTGAAAATATAGCAATCTGGTTTTGGTCCAGAGAATACTGACAGCCTTCAGTTCTCTATCTCTATGAGTATGCAGTCTCAATACTGAGCCACTGTGCCATCATTTTTACTCTTTCTTCCAACATTTGGTTGCTCACTTATTCAGGACTCAATTAATTATGCATTTGCATTCTGTAATCATCAATCTATTTAACAGTTTCCTGAATTAGTGGTGGAGTCCACCATTTCCAGGTGGAACCAATTTGCCTTTCACACATGGGAGATTCACAGGAAACGTGGCACTCATGTGATCTCACTGAAACAGCCTCAACTTTTACTGTTCACTCTCTTTACACTGTATCAAGGTAATTTAATTATTGTCGATGCATACATTTTGTCCTACTGCTAAGTAGGAAATATTCAGTACTCCTAAGTTACAGAGAAAACAGTAGTTGACTCACTTTTAAGAGTTCAGTGTATCTCTCTGGGTCCACCTCCATCAGAGCTCTTATCTGGCTGTTGTAGTGCTCTGAGATACTCTCCTCCACCGCCACAGTGCAGGCCATGGCACCCTCCTTTCCAAGCAGTGCAGTGGATGCCCCTGGCAGAGATTTTTAAAAGAAGTACAGAGTTTAAATTTGATAAAGCAACACCTGACTACATTAAAACTGCAGCAGACTAGCTAGGGAAATATGGTTCAATAGCTTGTTAATATACAGTACTTGAACTGTGACAAAATCTTTTATGGATTAGTTTTGTTCTTGAAAGTAAGTGATCTTATAATTTAATGCCTTTTGCTCTGTTTATTGGCTGTACCAACCTAATAAAAACCCAGCGATGTTCCAGAGGGGTAACAGTGCTGTGGGCCGAACTCTGTTCTCAGCCATGATTTCATTGAATTTCTCAAGGTGTTTCTTTTCTTGATCCCACATTTCCTAAAGAAAAACAAACTTGTTAATAGAGTATTGAAAATAACGCAGTTACACTCATGCTGAATACACACCTAGGCTACAGAATATAAAATTTTTCACAATACAACAACTAAACTAAAGGCGCAGATTCTCCATGTTTGAGTTTTACTTAAGTCCAATAATGATAATTTTAGAAGAAACATAAGTAACATTTACACCCAACTTTTCAGATTTACCCCTCTGCCTTAAAATCTAGTGTCAGAATTCCTTCAATAGAAATCAATCAAACCAACCACTTTGATGACATTGTTCTGTGTGTAGCTCACATGATTTCAGGTGTTTTGTCCTGGAGAGCCATCAGTGTGAACTGTTGTCTATTGATTTTTGCCAGTGGGCAGTGTTATTGTCGTACTTAAAAGCTACGTGTCGCACTGTGCCCAGACCTGGATGAGAGGCCCAGATCTGGATCGACCCAACACTGCCATCTGGCCGGCGTAGATACGATTGGCACCATATTCACCCGCATGGTCCACGCGCAGAATTCGATCCAGCATCTCTTTCTCCCCACTGTCTCGCGGGGGCGGGATCACACTGTATGCACGTGAGCTCTGCAGCAGGGGCGCTGTTACAGAACAGAAATGTAACGTTAGAACCGTTGGCTACTCTGAGGCCGTAACCGAAATGTTTAAGCCCCTTCAAACATCCTCAAGGCTCAGCTTAAGTATTTTTTAAAAACCGGTAAAAGACATCACTGTGTCTTAAGTTACAAGATTAGACGATTTTGCTAAAACACACACAAAATGTTATGTGGAGAAAACCTTGGTTCAGACACCTGCTCCTCTGTAAAGTATAAAGTTACATAACGTTATTATTTAGCTAACAAGGCTGTCATGACCCGTTAGTTGTGACCATTAAGCTCCTATTACACGGTGAGTCTTGACTTGCACTATTGCTTACGATAATAACAACTGTAGTTGTGAATATATATGAATATGTATTAACGTTATGTATATAACAGGGGAGGGATATATGTAATATGTGTAACGCTCTTCAGGCAGACACCATGACCACATAAGACAACATAAGACAAGTGTTTTTAGCATTTAGCACTTTAGCTCTTAGCTGTTGCTGCTGAAGTAAATCAAACCCTTCTGCTACTTACCTCTGCATTTTAAACACTGGCGAATCATCGCTGGACCGACAATATGAGACCAGTCGTATAAAGCTGTATGTGCGGCTCTTTGCATGACGGACAGTTTATGGTTTAACTGCCCGTGCTATCAAACAAACGTAGGAAAATGTGTAGAAACCGATAGAAACTGTCATTGAATGTCAATAGGTGGACGTGGCGCAGGCGTTTGACGTAACACTGTTGCAAAACAAAGCCACACCCCCTCAAACAATATGTGGGGTGCAAAAGTCTGAGGCCACTTTTACAAATTGTATATGCATATATTTTTGCATATCAAGACCAGTATGTATTAGAATTGAAAGTCACTTTTATTTTTACATAGGTTAAGTTATTAATTTTATTAATGCTACTAAATTAAATTAAACATTATCATTATCACTGTGACAGAACTATAAAACTGTGACTCTGGTTTTTGTTTGGGATGTTTTTACAGCTGCTTATAAATAAATACTCATATAGTCTAGTAAAACCAACATATCTGCTGTCATTTTGAAGCATGGTTGTTTCATTTTTCTCATTTTGTTAGCCTGCAGGTCCATAGTTTGTCCAGTAGATAGCAGTACCATATAGATGTTCAGCTTAAAAAGATACTTGCTGAAATTCACAAATAAACTGAGCTATGTAATGTTAGACCTGTAGAAGTAACAGGTCAATAATAAGTTGGTAATCCTAAAATATTCAGCAAGAAGGCACCAGCGCTGGGGTGTGCAAGAAAAATGGATGAAACTGTTGTTCAAGTTCAAAGAAAACTGAGACACCAACTAACTCAAAGACAAATTTTAAAGGTGGGTTTAGAAATAAAATACAGTTGGGATCATTTTTTAAATATTAGCATTGTTTTCATTAGCAATGTCTTTTTGTAGCTCACAAAATCGTTGATCTTAATGTTTTCTTTTAATATTATTTTCTTGTGTCAATTCAGAGGAATCTGCTGTATAGTCATCCATCCTGTCTGCATTGTTGCATATTGCTGTGCACCGTCCCAGGGTCATTTGGAGTTTATCTCAGCATCCTGGACAGGTCACTAGTCTGTCACAGTGCAAACAGGCAGCCCAAATAATGCATAGTTAACAGGCAATTTAGAGTTCACTAGTTCACCTGATCCACATATCTTTGGTCTGTGGGAGGAAACCGAGCATTTAAATGAATAAAGTAAATACAGACAATTACCTTTTGGCCAGACACTCTCTGCTTTTCTGTGTCAAACAAATCATGAGTGCATCCTTTGTTTAGGTTTGTTATGCAAGACTTAACCTGACAAAAAGGCAATTAAGCACATTTGTGGAGCAATCAGAGTTATTCTTGATGGTCTATGGATGGCAGTGTTTCACAGATAAAGGTTGTCTGAGGCGAACTTCACCTTGTAAACACCTGTTGGTCCCAGTTTTCATTATTGTTTCAGTTTCAGTCAAATTTATCACTGCACTGTGTCCTCCAAACAAGACAGCATGCAGAACCATTAGAATTCACCATTTGTAATGCAAAAAAACAACATATGTTTGCTCTGATCATCTGTCACCACCATTTACTTCCATTACATTAACTAGAAGCTGCAGTCTTTAATGTGCAGAAAAAAAACTCTACAAAAGTCTTTCTGCAAAGCACATAAAATAGTGCTGGGACACAGGAATCTGTGGAATGATGGGGTTGACTGCTGAAGAACGGTGATGGTCGTGAGTAAACAAGGCCAGGACGGTGAATGGCGGGGTGTGTCGGTTTTGTCTGTGTGTGTGTTTGTGTGTTTGTGGTGAGACTCCGGTTATGTGTTTCCTTATCTGTCTGTCTGAATGTGGGTGGCTACGCATGTGCGGCTGCACATCGGTCCATGTGTGTTGCCTTTTGTCCTCTCCGCAAGAGAGTGTGTGTGCACGTCACAGGTGTGATGAGCAAGGCTGGATTAACAGCAGGGTAATGCAGACCCCCAAGGGTCCCAAAAGGCCCAGGTCCTCTACTTGTCATGTGGTTTTTGGTCATCTAATGAACTGCAAATTTGTTTGAGAATTTGTTTGAGAATTTGCAGGAATTTGCGTCACTACAACACCATATCAACTAAGACAGAATCTGTATTATTACCTAGTCCTGTGGCTGAGTCTTGTTAAGAGGCACTTGTCAGTGCACTCGTCCTAGGGGGGACTGAGCTGAAAACAGATGTCTTCTGTGGCTCTAGAGGGAGCTGTTCTAAGAACCTAACCCTACTTATTTCATGTAGTCCTGAAGTGGCATCATTGGAAATGATAGACCCAGCATACTAGGGACCAAAAGTCTTTTTTTTTAAACTGCAATAACAGTTTGTTTGTTTGTTTGATTGATGGACTGATTGATTGACGAACACTTGCTTATTTACACATCAAGCAGCTGCACAGACAACATTAACATTCATTTGGAGTTATGTTTCTGTCCAGCTGATAAATGTAATTCAAATAGTCACTCTCTTTTAGCCTTTTTTTTTTTATATACATCCACCAACTCCTGAGGGAAATATTTGGCTCTTGAGCTGCTAAATTGATCTCATTCATCAGTTAGTCGTTGTAACTGTCTCCTATTGGTGCTGAACAGGTAGTGTACAGAACAGCCTGCTGCCTCCTGCAGCTCCATAAAGCTGAGGAGAGTTGTAGGTTCAGTTGCTAATTCTCTGCTAATTGTCATTTGATGCATTGTTATTATAAAAAATATTATAGCTGCTTTAATGTGGCAATAACTTTGTGGAATGTTCACATTCTTAAATAAAATTGTGCTTAATTACATCAGGGGAGTGTCATTCGTGCATAGAGGCATTGTTGTTTGGGCTAATAATGAAGCTGCCATGTATAGCCTGCTGTGTGCACTGTAATTAATGGAAGCGGTAGAGTACATCCACAGTGCACAAAGGAGGGGAGGTGAGGGGGCAATGGGGGCCTGACAGCAAATATTGAGACATCATAACACATTAATCCAGGCGTGCATGTGAAGAGTCAGGGCATGAATACCTGAACATCATTTGATTCACTATGATGTCAAGTCCAGTGGAACCTTCAAGTGGAGCTCGAGACAGGTTTTGATGTCGGTGGACAGGCTGGAGTGTGTCCGGCACACTCAGGTCGCATGGTCGGGGGATTTGTGGAGAGAAAACAGAGCCTTTCAACAAGAGTGGTTTTCAGAAAGGCTTTAAGTAACTGTCTGACAGATGTAACGTCTATCCCCAAAGAGCAAACACGCTTCTCAGATTGTAGCGGATATATGAAGTAATCAACACTTAAGTCTAAAATTTGGTAGAGCAACTGAGGGAAGGTAAGGCCAAGAGAAAGTACGTTTTCTTGCTCTTTAGTGTGTTGTGAGTGATGAGTGGATTAAAGCGCAAACCACAGAGCTGGAAAAAGAGTGAGACTGGCTTATGTATGTGTCTATGTACCTGTATGTATATGTGTCTGACTGTGTTTGTGTAATGTTTGCATGCATCCATGGAAGTGTGCGAGTCTGCACACCCTTGCTCCGAGGCTCTGGTCAGACGGTGCATAGCTGTGGTGGGACGCAGGCTAAGAGCCTCGAGACTACAGTGAGTCAACAATGTCTGCTCTCACTGAGAGGAGACATGATAGGTCTTGTCTCATTTGGTCCCTGACTGGTGTGGTGGAACTCCCAAAGCTTGTGTGTGTGTGGTATGTATGATTTTAAGTAACATTAGGTTTTTAGTCGAATGTAAAATATATGACACCAACATGCGTCAGCGTCTGTGTTTGCACACGTAATATTGTTCTTGACAACCCTCTCCTCACACAAAAATACACACTTAAAATAAAAAAAACAAAACAAAGAATATGGTTAAAAGCCTCAGGAGCAGGGACAGCATTTGATCCTTGGATGATATTTTACTTAGGGGTGAGCATCTGCATCATTTCAAACTGGAAACTTTCAAACGATTTTGTGAAAATGGTCCAATGTGTATGTGTGTATGTGTGTGTGTGTGATCATGATGGTTAAAGCACTTTTTAAGAAAAGGCAAGGAAAATAATGTGGAAGGGGCTATTTGTAAGTTTTCTTTGCCGCCAAACGTGGTCTCTTGCCGGGAGGCGATGGTGATGATTGTTGACAAGAGTTTAAGCCATTGTTGCGTTTAAAAGACAAGAGGTTATATTACACCCACTGAACAGCACTACGTCTTCAGGGCAGATTGGAGGCTGCAGTGAGTAGCTATCGGAAAGTGAGCTGGTTGGTTAGCGTGCTAGCTTCAGTAGAAGAAAAGATGTGCTAGAGACAAGAGTTAACGTTGGCGTTGCTTTCCACCGCTGGACACAGCTCTTGGTGAATAAGTTTTTAAGGTAAACACAAGAAACTTGTGCTACAGAAATTGGGGGGAGAGCTAAGGAATGAAGTTTGATGCTGAACTTGCAACATTTCCTCTAGACTGGTACAGTAAATAAACAGCTGTTAATGCTAACAGCATGGCTATGTAGCAATAGCAAAACTTACAAATAGCTCTGTTCAAAGGGGTAAAGGGGAAGTTGAGAGACTCACATGATGTCCCACATTTCCCATGATGCATCTTAATATCTATGCATGCCCTGACATAATCAGGGTTATTTTTTCAGACTTTGGAACAGAGCTGAGTGTCCTCCTGAGAAGTACACTGAACTTAATGTGTAAAATTGAAATAGAAAAAAAATAGTTTCCTTTTTTTTTTTTTTTTTTTACATCTGTATGTGTCTTCAAAACAGTGTTTATAACTAAATTGTCCTTTTGAATGTCTCTTCATAAAAAGTAGCATTTTCCTTCTCAAAAATAAATAATCCAACTCTCTTGTAAAAGCTTTATGTACATGTTTACCTAGTTGACATGAAAAAGCTGAAAAGAAAGCACATACCTAAAGTTTCACATCTTACAGTTGTGACAGTTTCTCTTTATGCACATGGAACTGGACACTGACTAGTTACTGTGCCATGACACCTCAAAGCAGTATTAAAAACACAGGCTCCAAAAAAAAAGACCCTCACGCTTGTGGCCCAATAACGGTTGTTATTCACTTATCCTGTGGGGCCAACCCTATACATGAGTACAGTTAAATGCTCAATTCATAAAGATTCTATAGCCTCCCATATTAATCCACTGTCACAGCTGGGTGTTGGCTTCCATCCCAGGACAAATATACTCATAGGCGACATAATCTCACATGTAAGGAAAAGACTCCAGTTCACCAAATCTATGTGTTTTTAGACTGTGAGGAGAAGTGCAACACTCAGAGGAAAATGATCAACAACTTTGGAGGAACTGTGGCTGTTGGGATGGCAGCTCAGTAGCAGGGGTCTCTCGTGCTGAATTTTTCATGTTCTTCCTGTGGTTCTTTGCAAAAAGAATGTGAGGTGACAGTACTAACCACTGAGAACTCATGTCACTGTTATTGTGATTTTAAGATCTAAGCAGCTTCAACTAATCACTGATTCTGATGTCAAAATCAGCTAAATGCTTCCTTACAAAATTTCTTTTCGTTTTGACCCTCTTCATTCACATGTTAAAGTGTAAGATCTGCCAGAGGTTGTTTGTCACAACTGGAGTTGCATGTCACTCTGGTTTCATTTATGACCTTGGCTGATACTCACAAATATTGGTGGGGCTGCACTTGACAATATAAATTCTTTAAATGCATGGTATTCCCCTTAAAAACAACAGTTATTTATCCCAAATTGTTAGAAAAGGGTTGAGAGAGAAATTAAAGTTATGCAACATTGTTTAAAAAAGCCAAGCATTTTATGGTTTGGTGGTATCCCTCTGGAAAATGCAAGATGTCTCATAAAATAGTACAAAAAAGAGGTTCATATTCTGATTTAAATTCACCAAGTCTCCGAAAAAGCCATATACCCCTTTTTATAGATGGCTGTACAAGATTGAAACCAGAGGAAAGTGATTTCTAGTCCATTATTGAATTGTTTACACTCGAAAATCTATCTTGCACACCGTGCAGACCTAGTTAAATCACACTCTAAACCGCCTGTTTTCATGGACACTGGAGAGTGTATTTAGCCTCGTCTGGTACAAGTTAAATGGCCCTTGTCTGTCTGGCACTATTCCTTCAGTGATTCTTTTTTTTTTACACCAAAGGGATAGGAGATAATGTTTAAATCTGGTCCTTATTGTGGGGGAATAGAAAACTCATGCGTGTTCAGGCAATGCTCATCAAGACACTCAGAGGGATTTCTGAATGAACCAGTCGGATAATAACTACCATTTATCAAAGGAAGCCGATAGAAAAAAAACATCATGGCAACTAAACACAAGACTTTTTAAATGAAGCATGTAAACAAGCTTGGGAAAATGAGTCAAAAGCACAGCCTAGTCAACAGAAATTATGTTTACCTCAATGGCAAGCTCAGACGCATCAGCTAGTTTATGTAAAGAAGGTGTGCTCAGTAAGAGAATTAACCAAGATGAGTGATGTGTATGAGGAGAAACTGTTCATTCTTGATCATGGTTTTCTCATTTACACTGATTTTCAAAGACAGCAGCAGATACATTTAGGGAAACAATCCATTTGAAGGGTGTGATAGCAGGGCAAGCCGAGCAGCCCTTTATTTATGAAACCTGTCATTTAACCAGCATTTCCTGTTAGCCGCAGGATGTGGCTCACTTTGCTTTTCACGTAATGGCCTTTGCTTTCCTATATGGTTCTCCGGAAGTCATGTTTGTGCTCTCTGATTTACAGAATGCAAACTGAGGGTTAGCAGTGTATGGGTACATACTGTAGTACAAATGGCCCTGCAGCAGGAAGCTGACTGATGAGTGCTACTGTTGAATTTTGGTTACGCCATGTGGGCAGATACATAATTTAGTGTTGTGTATGGTGCTCATTTTTCCAACATTTTTATGACTGAATTTCAAATGAAGGAAAGTAGTGAAGGATAGTGTGAAAGCATGGAAATAATGACTTATGCCAATGAATGCGTTGGCATGTTTTAACTCCTTAAGATAAGGGGTTAAAATAAATTGCAGATGAAGTCCTAAGTTAAAGCACAAAAACATATAGATGCAAATATTTAATATGTTTTGGGGTCATTTTGCCACTGAGGTGCTGTTGCTGGGATGATGACTAGCAATCACCCGTTAACTATCTTTGTTACTGTTATTGTGAAACAGCCATGACTCAAGTTGTATTTAACAGCTGGCAGCAGTCCAACAGACATGAAAAATAATCTGAAGCAAACCACGATTAAGGCTGTGGCTGAATGCTGTGGTAATCAGATCATAAAAATATGATATTATAACAACAGCAGCGAGTGTTAGAAAATCCTGCATCACTTCATCATGTTACCACATTGTACTCATCCTATTTGTTTTCCAGCCTGAAAAAGACAATGTTTTTACAGCATGCAGGGAGTGGACGATTCCCCAGTAAATGTCACAACCACGATTCCGGCCTCCCCCTCAGTTTTTCTTGGTGATATTTTTAGAGGGGTTCGGTCCACAATCCTCAAGTGAAAAGGCGAGGAATTGTTTTTGTTGATGCCTGTCTTACCACTTCAGTGTGGTGACTCGTGATGAGCTGGTGCCTCCATACGTCACAAGAGGCCAGAGCGAGTGGGAGTCAGGCTCCAGGCTCTATTAAGGGGGGAGCCACTCACCCAGGTTATTGGGCAACTAGTGACGGGGGACCGTCCCATGGATTTCCACTCGCTGCTATTTCAGGGCTGCAGCAGGTCTGTTTTCAGTTTAAAGAGAAGCCACAATATCCTATTAAGAATTGTTAAAGTAATTGAGCAGTGTTTACTCAGAGAGCCTGCCTCTGAGGCTCCTGAGTCTCTGCAGATCGAGGCTGGGGATGGATGGATGGATGGATGGATGGATGGATGGATGGATGGATGGATGGATGGATGGATGGATGGATGGATGGATGGATGGAAGATACAAAAGAGTTTTAATTATGATGTCTCATTAATCCACACCAATTTTTATTTAATCTCTGCATGACTTTAATTTAACTGCTAATTCAAATTATATGTTTAAATAAAATTCCAATGTATGTTTAAATTTGAGGACAAAAGGGAGTTCGAGAGTTCACCTCTGATTTCTCGCCTGCAGCTGCAAAAGTCCAGCCATGCTGTGTCCTCCTGGCTAGCAGCCAGCGCCTCACTTTGTTTAGAGGCTGTCTAAACCTGTTTGGACTGTGGCTGGGTCAGCTGTGGCACAGCCAGGTCAGGCTCAACCAAAACTCACCACTGGCTGACAGCTACCCAACGTTGTGCCTCTGGCTTGAATTTAGTCCTAAAAAAAATAGGCCCTCCAAATTATCTATCTATCTATTATCTAAAAGAGTGTGCAAGTTTTGGTGCATCCATTCTGATTCTATTCACGGAGTAAATACTAATGACTGACTGATCAGAAAGCATAATAATTAGTATATAGTTAGCTATATAGTTTATAGTTATAGTTTTTTTACCTTTGGAAAATAGAATAAAAGTAATAGGTCCAACAATAAAAAGCTGATATCACTTAATTCTTAGTCTTCTGGAGAGTTAATTTTAACTGGAGCCACATTGACAAAATGGGTATCACCAATTTTGGTCACTAGAATAAAATATATCACATAAGATCACAATTTTAAACTCTGTCTAGTCTCTCATCATTATCAGTGAAAACCTGAATGACCTCATTGGTAGTTCTCTTGAACTCAAACTGAGAAACAGACATGACACATGGTAATGCATTGCCAAGCACACAAACAGGAATTTGTGATGAAACTCAAGAAGAAATGGACAACACACTTTGAAACACTCACAATTTCAGTTTCTGTGTATTTCCTCTTCTTTACAGTGATAATGTCTTAAATAATCATTAGATTTATAACCAAGAAGCAAACACATTTCATCCTTATATTTAACAAAAACACTCTTAGAGACTTAATAAGTTATTTCTTTATTGAGAGAGTAACTATACAGTATGTACCTTATGACTGGTATATGCATAAGCATATATAAGCAGGCACAAGAAATGCAAAAAATAACTTGCATTGAAGTGTTTATTTACATTGTTTGAGAGCGGGTGCTCCAAACTAGTTGTGCACCACCTCTGCCATTCCTCTGACTGGCTGTCGTCTCGCGTGGTTTTCCTCTGAAGGGTAATCACAGCTCAGTCTCATTCAGACACCTTCTGGTTCCAGGGCCGGGTGGGAAAATTATGGCAAGCCATCTGCTGTCTGAGAAGAAAAAGAGCATCTTTACTGTGTCTGAGGTTTGGAGATGTCGGGTTGAGATAAAAAAATTAAAAAAAACTTGGGGCCCTAGCAATTACCTTTCTATTCTAAACTGGTTCTGCAACCAATTTATCTCTTAATGCTGCATATAGGACAACTGAAAAAAATAAATATCATGTGCAAGGAGCTGGTGAAATTCAAATCTGGATCTTTTCTTCCGATGAGCCTAAATACACGGCCCTGCATAACATTAGCTTAACATTTTGAGAAATGAGCTTATTTCCTTTCTAGCTGAGGGTTAGATGCCCGTCCAATGCAACTTCAGCCAACAGCCATTTAGCTTAATTTAGTAAAAAGACTGAGAGACAGTGAGCTAGCTAGCTCTGTCCCAAAGTAATACAGTCTACCAACCAGCACATCTAAAGCTCAATAACTAACATGGTATCCATTGTGTGTTTAATAATTAGGAAATACTGTTAGTCAAGCATATAACCTCGAAGAAAACTGCAACGTGCCGCTTTTACAATTTGGTTTCATGAAGTCCATGTTGATTTGCCTCAAATATACCAATGTAACCAGAGGTTAGTTGTAAGCTAGCTAGCAGCAGACACACCAACCATGTGTGTGTGTGTGTGTGTGTGTGTGTGTGTGGTGTGTGTGTGTGTATGTGTGTTTGGCACCTGTTTAGCTGTTTCCCTCTGTTTCTAGTCTTTATGCTAAGCTAAGCTAACTGGCTGCTGGCTGTGGTCATACAAGAGAGCAGGTGTTGGGGCGGTATTGATCTTTAAACTTTATTTTGTGTGTGTGTGTGTGTGTGTGTGTGTGTGTGTGTGTGTGTGTGTGTGTGTGTGTGTGTCTATTACTTTAACATTATGTGAGTAATCAAGCTGAGAGTGCTTATGAATGAGTAGCTCCTCAGCAGGTGCCAAGGCAGCTGGGTGACAAATACTTTTAGGCTCATATCACTCACAGAGGCATGTGAGACTGGTCTAGAGTCTGCAGAGCCAGGTCGGACACACAAAAATACACACATACACTACACACACACACACGCACACACACACACACACACACACACACACACACACACACACACACACACAGTATCATCCTGATTAGATCAACTTGCACAGCACAGCAGTCCTGCCGACAGACAGGAAATGGGTCAGAGTCAAAGCTCAATCTCAACCATAGAGCAAGGACAGATTTAAGATGGCATTGTGGGTAAAAGCGGGAGGGAGAAAAGCGGAAGACATAGCCCAGTTATAATTGCTTGCGTAGGCTGACACACATCTGAATTTACAGGCTGCACTGAAGCTTTGCCACTCATTTAAAACTGCTTTTTTAAGAGCTATGAGAGAAAAAAATACAGAGCTGATATTTTGTTCACTTGTTTCTTAATCTGTTTTAGGCCCCTCCTTTTGCTTTGCTGTTGCTAAATTTGTCTCTGCTCGCTCAAACGTAAGAAGCCAAAATGACACCATTATTTTGACTAGACTGTTTTTCCTCCCAGGGAGAGAAGCCAGAGGAAGTGTAGGTGACCTAGGCTGGTTAACCACTGCTCGACCACGGGTTGGCTGGGGCACTGCCACCCCCGCAGCCACCCTCTGCAGCCACCGCCTGCCAGGTCCACATTACTACTACTACACGCCATGACCACAAGTGGCCCTGCTCCAGTGCCAGCCTCCCATTGGGTCCATGCTGGGTGCTTTCTCTCTCCCCATTGGTGTAAACAGTCTGCCGTCTGGCCATCGGCTGGTACAGCGCTCATTTGGGTCGAATTTACAGACCAGACATGTGTATGTTTGTGTACATTGACCCATCTTGGGCCTGGGCCAGCAGTTTGCACAGCTCTTGCTTTTCATTGCATGTGCACAACTCGGCCTCTATGTTGTTTTTGTGCTACTTTTTCTCTATGCATTGCAACATCTCCAACCTCAAGCTCCTGTCTGGGTCAAATCAGCTGAGGAGTCTTGGCTCAGAGGCGGCAATGAGGTTTATTCTGGACGCAACAGGCGAGATATTAAACTCTCTCATCATTCCTCCAGTCCATAAACACATAGAATGTATAAGCACATTTACTAACAACCTCGATGGACAGCGTTGACAGACAGCACAGCAATTTCAAGACAGCACAATTTATCCCGGGCTGGGGGGGAGACCGCAGAGCACAGGGCCCCTTTTCGAGAAAAGTTCTCACACACCCCTAAAAACGTCCTCCTACAGCCAAGCACCAGATGTTGTCATTGTCTCCTGTTGATTAGAAAACACAAACACACGGCCGCAGAGATTCAAGCATGTCAGTTACATGAGTTAAAGCAGAAAGGGAACACATGCCAAGTCTCTCTCTCTCAGTGTTTGGACCATGGGTATTATTTGGGACAAAAAGGTGCACTGTAAACACTGCATGCTGTGCTACAGTCACACACACACACGCACACGCACACACACACATATACACACACACACTGTCCACGCCACTGGTAGTGGTATAGCCCTCAAGGTGTTTCGGACCATTTCTTGGTGGTAGCTACACTCAAGTCAGGCTATGGGACTGAGACATAACACAACCGGGGGTTTGACCATGGATGTTCGCTTTGTTTAGATCTGTCTGACGGCTACATTAGACTTTGTTGCACTAATTTATTTTCTCGTAACCCTTTCTGCAGCCTTTGGTTAATGCTGAAGCCAGCAGGATAAACTCTGTCGACAGCAAACATTCACTTTGAACTTTCTGACCTTCTAACCAGACCTGAAAGCACACCTAACACAAAATAATCATTTCTGACCAGTACCTTCAACCACAATTATAGCTCCAGTATCCTGTCTTTATGTCACATCCAGATGCGCCATAAAACAACAGCTTCAAATCCAACTTTTTTTTTTTAAATTATACATTCAAATGAATTCAAATGTCACGTTACATAATTGTCATCACTTTGCACCAGGATCCAAAGGCCCAAATAAAAGCACTCGTTTGGCCTGGAAGAGAAACATTAAGTGATGACTCATTTTTAAAAGAATAATAATCTCATATTTGCACATGGCGAGACACAGGGCCTCGTGGTGGTCTGCCTCTCTGCCGAACTTTCCATGTTTCTTCTCTGCGGTGATGATGGCAGCAGTGGTGTTAGTCCCAGTCGAGACGGTGTCATACTTTCCTGCGCAGCTGCTGCCTTGAAGTTTTCCCCTGTGTTTTGACCAGAGTGACCATCATCACGCCATTTGATGATGCGTTTCAGCAGACTACAAAGAGCTCTGAGGACGCACACTCTTGTTTTTCTGCTCATATAGTGTATAATAATATTTCTCGGGACAAATGTTGTTGCATTTTTTATTTTATGATGGTTTTTTCCTCCCAGTGTCACGTGTCAGAGTTACTCAGTTAAAGTATTAGCATACTTGTCCCTAACAACACAAAACAGTGACATTAAATAGTGACATTAACCCATATGTTAAAAGCCAAGCCCGTCTTACTTCCCTCAGTGTTCCTTCACTGACAAGATGACCACAGACATTAACTTAACCTCTCTAATAATTCAACAGGACACTTTGAGAAAAGGTTGAATGATGATTTCATATTTTCCACTTACAGTGCAAGTTTCAGTCCAGTGAGATGACTAATTAACTAGTATGTTCTTTTTTCTTCCTATATCAGCAAGTTGTTGTGCAATGCTTTGAGATGCATGTGATGCTTTGCAACAGGGAGGTGACCGTACATTTTCCACTTAACAAAAACAGAAAAATCTATATGCATATGTCTGGACTGAAATTTTAATTTAATTTCTGGACTGAAATTTTAATTTCAGTCCAGTCAAGGCTAGTGACCATATGAAAAGGTGTTTCCACACATTCATTCTGGTATGGTCAGCTTTACACCACAGTGGTGATACATATGGATAGATGCCACACAACTAGCAATGCTAATATCTTGGATTTAAGTTAAGTGGAGATCTTGAAACCATGGCTTTTATCCCAGTGCTGCTAGTCGCAGTTTAAAAGGTATGTCTGTGCACAAACAGACACTGTGTGGTCAGACAACTGGTGGTTTGTGACGTGGGGTAAGGGGAGAAAGGGGGGAACGAGAAAGGAGGTAAGGGGGAGTGAGTGAAAGTGTGAGGAGTGTGTCTGGGTGTGGGACTGTCATCCCATTGAGGGGAGTATCTGCGGTGTTTTGATTGAAATCCAGCAGATGTGGGAGCAAAGAGAGGGGTGTGAGTGAGAGAGAGAGAGAGAGAGAGAGAGAGAGAGAGAGAGAGAGAGAGAGAAATATTTCCACCCACCCAACAAGGAGACACACTCATAAACAGCAGGCAGACGGAGTGAGAGTCAGAAAGACACAGGATCTCAGGGCAGCAGCAGTTCAAACAGCGAGGCAGACAGACACAGAGTTTCATTGAGGGAAGATGTTTTATTAAAGGGAAGGAAAAGTCACACAGACACACTCAAACACACACACTTATAAACACAGAGTGTGCCACCCAGACAGAGAAGCAGGAACCGGCTTAACCCAAGAAGTACGACCATTAGCGAGAGAGGACAGATCTAATAAGGACACACATACTGCAGGCTACTCTTTCTCCATCCTGTCACACACACACACACACACATACACACACACACTTGTGCTGGTGCTGAGTGTGTGTGCTACCCAGCGTGAGGAGCAGGAGGGCTGTTCGATCCTAACAAGTGGAGCATCAGGGAGGAAGGAGCAAGCGGGTGGATGGATGCCTTTTGCAGACTGAGTGGCCTGGACCCTCTGTGGGTGAGTTTGTGATGTGTTCACTGACCCTGAAATCACCTTTATTGACTGAGTGTGTCTTTTTTTTTGTTGCCAAGAACAGATCATGTAAAGCCATATCCAGTTGAGTTATAATGAGTCTGAGTATATGAAGTGAAGTTTTGTTGTAGTAAATTTGATGCTCAGGTGATATAGGAAAAGAGTTATATCTATCAATTACTAAATATATATATTAAACAGTGTTTTTATCTTTCTGAGGCTGAATAATGAGCCTCCACTGTTATTGATGGAAACTGAACTTGCATAACACTTACTTAGTCTTTTTAACGTCTTTTATGAGAATGAATGAATATGATCTAGTAATTAAAAGCATTAGCACTAGCCACTTTAGCATGCCGTCCATGGGTCCTTGGCCATTAGTTACACTGTTCATTGGCATTAGACAGGTTTTTACTGGCCAGCTGAGAATTTAAGTCAATAATAGAATGAGAAATATTAAAGCTGTGTGTAGAAGAGGAATAGGGGGATGGGTTCGCTGGCAGCACTCAGCATTACAGTAGGAAACTCACAATAGCACACACTGACCTTCTCAGTTTGCAGACTGTACATATGCGAGTACATTAGCAATTAATTCTAAAGGCAAGTCTGAATGGGAGAATTTAACTTTGGTGTGTGTCACAGTTGCATTTACCGTCACTCTGCTCTATGATTCAACTCATTGAGATGCTGAGAAGTGAGGTTGCGTCACACCCAATGAGCTGCTGTTTTTGGAAAGGCTTATTAGTCTTGTAAATTAGCAAACCTCCACATTCTGAATCCCGGCTCGAAAATAGAAGAATGGCTGCAATCCAGCTGGAACGCCAAAAATGATTGGATGCACTCGGTCCCAACTTGCCTCCCAAACCCCCTCCCCCACTTTATCCCTCCACTTCTCTGTTTTTCATTACAGCTCTTTCTCTGTTTTTACCCCTGCAAAACCTCAAAAGCAACGGACATTAAACTTTGTTGAGAAACTGAAACAAAACTGTGTATCATCCTGTGCGGCCCAGCTTTGTCATGAAAGTTCAAAGTACAGATGTGATGTTGTTAGCTACATAACATCCACCGCAAAGCACTGAGGGTGTTTTAAAAGATGTTTTTGTCCCATGTTGGCTGCTGAGTATCCTCACTTATTAACTGTATTAATCAACCTTTTACATATTTGTGGGAAGACGTCACTGTTGACTCATAAGTCAAAGCCGTAGGGTATAGCTGGGGATTTATATGGCTTTGATAATGAACTGAGCTTGTACAGTCCAGGAGGAAGATTGTATTTAGTTTCACCTTAAATCAAGCCATCCTGTAATTTGAACAACAGGTGGTGGTGAAACTGTCAGGAGAGTGATCGATGCTCTCTGAAATTACACTGTCCTTAGTTTGTACACGCTACATACTTACATTAGGTGAATAATGCTGTTTTCAAAACTGTTATACTCACAGCTAATTGGAAGATTTCACTTGTTTAACTCATCATTAGCAGGATTTTCACTACAAGGGGTTTATTAGGCGCTGGATTGTTCTACCAAATGAAGAGGATATAAAAAAGGACATTTTTCTGTACAGTTAAAGTCTCTTTTCTCCACTTTCACATCACTGTGATTGTTAGGTAAAAATAGACACCTTGCAGCACCCAAGCTGTTGGCATCTACTAGTTTATTGCAGCCACTTCAGCTGAGGGTGAGAAACAGGATAAGTACTGAGCAGAATGCACAAGAAAAAGCTTGGAGTGTGTTTGACAAGTTGGATTTCTTACATAAAAGTGCTCTGTTCATTTGCCTGCCATTGACCGCAGGAGTCAGAAGGGTCTGCGAAAGTAGCCTCCCACTCACTGCTTCTCAAGAGATTCATCACTTAAACAGGTTTTGGTACATCAGTGCTCACAGAGACCACTAGTATGAAGTATGTGCAAAATGGTGCGTTTATTACATAACCATAACCAGGTATGTTATGAAGATTTATGTGGGCATACTACTTGTCTACTTGGTGTGGAAAAGGTACTAGCTTTGATTTGCAGCATACAGTGAGACCGTGCTTCAGACCGTTGCGGCTCCAGCGGCGGCAGCGATCGATGGGGAATTTGTATTAATCACTCTTTATGCTGAGACATGAAGCCCCGAGCTGCAGCAGCATCCGTCCGTGTGAAGTGCGTCTCACCTGCCGTGGCTCACTTGCATCGGGGGATGTGGGCAGACAGTTGTTACATAATGATCCTGCTGTTGCCACCAATTGTGGCCACTCTCCCTTATCCCGGCTGGAAGTCTATCAGCAGGGCCAGACTGCGCCGCCATGCTAGAATCTTTAAACCACTTCCTGTGGTGACTCCACAGGGCAGTCTCGTTAGCGCAGCCAGACACCCGGCCCCTCATTAGGGCCACTGAGGTGATAAACAAGGGAAGCAAGACAACAACAACTCACTTAGCTCCGTGTGTTTTTCTTTTCTTTTTTTTTTTAAACGATAGACAACCTATCCTGGTTCTGCTGCTGCTGTTACATAATCTCAAACTTTTGGCAGCATTTGCCCAAAACACCTCGTCTGCATGGGCTGTTTATAGGTTTATTTATTAGTATAACCCTTGACCTCACAGTTAATGTGTTGACAACTTACACTGCCCTGTTCCAATTAGGAAACAAGCCAGAGACGAGGTTAGAAAAATCCCAAAACGGACTCTGTTTTTTAGCCAAAAAACAAAAAAGAAGGCCTCTTCCAACTCACACCGTCTGAGGATTGGGCACAGACACATTTTCTGTCAACTTGCTGTGGTTTCACTCACCACTGCCTTGATGGATGAAACGTAGGACCTGCACCAAGTCTGGGTTCTCTCTGATTTAGCCCTCACCAGCTCTCTCTGTCAGATGATGAATATAATCTCACAGTTTGACCTCAATTTTTGACCCTTTAAGTCTATTCTACTGATCTGAACTTTCTTGTTTTCTCTTTGTTGCAGGACTGGAACCGCACATGGTACACAGCCAACCCAGACCTGACCCAGTGTTTCCAGAACACAGTGCTGGTGTGGGTTCCCTGTATCTATCTGTGGTTGCTGGCCCCTTTCTACTGCCTTCATCTCTACTGCCATGACCGCGGGCGAATTCAGATGTCGTGCCTCTGCACCGCCAAGATGGTGAGACTTCACACAGACTTTGGCCGGTTTTCAGTGTATTGTGTATGTAAGGTTTTTCACATGACTGAAAGCAGCAAAAACATCTGCTATTTTTCCTCAACAAGGT
Source organism: Seriola dumerili (assembly GCF_002260705.1). Lineage (NCBI taxonomy): Eukaryota > Metazoa > Chordata > Actinopteri > Carangiformes > Carangidae > Seriola > Seriola dumerili. Next base: position 620,316 of record NW_019174485.1, on the reverse strand, counting down.
CCCCAATTTCAACAGAAATATATCAGCAAATGCGACAGTAGATCCAGAAAGTTTCTCAAAGCAGTCTCTCATTACTCTCCTGCCCTGTTCAGGTGTTGGGTTTCCTGCTGGCCTCTTTTGGCTTTGTGGAGTTCTTCTATATTCTGCTGGAGAGGAGCCAGGAGATCCAGCAGCACATGGTCTTCCTACTCAGCCCCATCATACGCAGCATGACTGTGGTAAATATAACAATAGTGTTTACCCACACATCTATAACTGACCCAATTGGACTTAAAAAGTATAATTTCATGTTTTATTATGTTTCTAGATACAGCTGAAATCTAATTATATGTGATATTTAAGCAATAATGATACAGGGCTTTAACCTTGATGATAAGTCTCTTGTTATAATCAAGCAAGCTTTATTCCTGATCAAGTTTTGAAAGGGTTATTAAACAAGATTGTGCTATGGTGATGCACAGTGAATGCAAAGGAGTTGCATAATTGTGCAAAAGTTCACTAAACTCTCAATGGGTTCATTGTTTGTGTATGAAAAAAGCCTAAACTATTGAGCCATTGCACATTTTTGACATCCCTGCTGCATTGCTCTGGCTAACAGAGAAGTTTGGGGAATTTTTCAGCGTGTGTCCTGTTGGCCCACATGTCAACGTGCAAACACATGAAAGAATATATAGCGTACGTGCAGTATGTTGGCCAGACACTGAGGCGCAAAGATGCACAGCCAGGGAGAGATTTATAGTGTTGCAGGCAATGCAAATATTACAGTACCCTGAAAACACAGCCTGTGTTTGGCCATCACTCACCAGGGTGCAGAATACATATGTCATGACATCAATTACTATTTGATGTGGACCTTAGTGTACGTATGTGCAAAGTTCCAGTGCAATGAAAATGTGATTTCTAGGTGCCATGTCATAAAGAAACAATTTTTCATACAAACTATAATATTTCAGATGCAGCATGACCTATTCTTTTCTAAAGTATATATTTACCCCACATCGCAGATTACAGGCCAATCAGTCATAAAGTGAGAGCAGCGTGATGGTTAGTGCTTGTCCACTCACAGGCTTGTCCAATCATGCAAGTGGTGAAAGTGCATTGACTAATCATGTGCTTTAATTGTATGAATCTCCTCCAACTTTTTGATTCATCTTTAAAAAACACAAAACCACTGAATACAAAGATGATGGCACGCAATTGTACCCTATGTTTAACCTAATTACACAGAGGGATTCAGCCTTTTTGTATACGTACTACAGGTATGCTGTTGGACGAGAAGTTCTGACGCCAGTTTCTTCTTTGAGCCATTGTTCTGACCAAAACTGTATTTAAGGTGCAGCATGTTTAATTGCAATGCCTCTACAGACAGGAAGAAAAGACAAAGGACACAACATTCACCCAGAGGTTTAGAATTAATGAAACATATCCGAAATGCACAGTGTGCACAGTAGAAACAGCTCAAACAGCTAAAATGGTTTGATCCAAATCAGTGCAACATCCGTGCCAAATTTATGCTGTCTGGGTGAGCTCTTTAATTTCTACAAATGTTGTTTGTCTTTTCTCCCTCAAAGCATCTTGAACCAAACCATACTGGCCCTCCCTACCTGGATCAGGGTGGTATGTAAGGTGGGCTTCAGAACATTATTTATAGAAGATAAGGGCTGGTGTGCAATCACAGAAATGTTTTCAGTGGCTTGTGTTGACAGAAATGATCCTGAATGTTTCGATCCCACTCATTTTCAGGAGATTTTAAATTACGCTTAACTGATGTGTAGGTATAAACAGAGGAGGGGTGCAGCTCACAACATGGGTGGCATGACACATTTAAAATGCTGGTTATCCTGGGCAGGAGTGGTATAAGAATTACAATGCAGTAAAAGGGCGCAGAGCCCAGATAGAGAGGGTTGCTGAAGTCCAGTGAGCCGTAGAGCTTTACTCACAAAGCTTCCTCTCTCTGCAGCCTCATACAGGTCCTGCACAGTCTTACTCTCTCCAAGTCAGACAGCCTTGACCACCTGTGGTCTTTTCAGACTCCTGAGTAAATACCAGCACGTGTAAAATTACACTGAGACGTCTCTTGTATTGAGGGATACATTTCAAAAAACCTTGTTTATTTCGAGGATATCATTTATCACAGCAGGGGGCCAGACAACAACCATCTCCTTTATCATATTACGAGCATGTCACCAATCTTTAAATCTACTTGCCAGACCTATCTTTATTAAAGGATATAATTTTCTAGATGTTGATTGTAGCCACCCACCACCACCAGTTCTCTGGGCGCAGGCCTGGAACACTGTGCTCTTGTTGCTCTCACCAACTTGTTCTGTTGCCCTCAACTCAAGTAAATGTATGGGAAAGATTTTGACCACGTCAGTCAGCCCACATTCAAATCATAGTCACTGTTGAAAAGTACACGCATGACACTGACTATAATCAGTAATACCATGACGTAAAGCTCCTATTCCTTCCCCAGCACCGCTCACTTCCCGTGTAATTATAAGGTAGGGTTTTGATTTGGGGCTTAGTGATGGACTTAGTTCCACCCACTGACTTGTACAAACAGATGGGCCGATGGTTTGCAGTAATATGGCGAGTCAGAGCGGAAGACCGGGAATAGGCGGGCCCTTGCCCCAGATGCTGACCCAAGGTCAGCTATATGTTTTCCTCACTTATATAAAGGTTTGGATTTGGACTGATGCAACCTCAACCTCATCAGCTCAGGACGTAAAGTACCAGCAGTCAGGAACAGAGAGTTCTTGCCATGGGCTTGGTACTGCTGACTGACAGACTGTAGGTCTGATAGATGTAGCCTAATAGTTATGTAATCATAACCAGTGTAAGAAACACACACTACTTGTGTGTAGTAGTGTGTAGTCCTCCTAGAGTTGATCAAAACTAGAGAAAAAGATCCAGAAGCATTATGGGAATTTATATATTCAGCTAAAATCTAGTTTTTAATGAAAAGAATATTAAAATATCATCTTTAAGTTAAAGTGCTGTTATTTACTTTTAATATTAAAGCTACACTTATCAATATTTCGTATTAATAAAATATTTTCTATCACCTTCATCATCGCATATCAACTTTATAAGGTGGCTATAGATCAATGGGTGGCCCACAAGTTGCAAAAAATCAGTTAATTAATGTTTAAGTAAAAGTAAGCTGCTTGCATTCAAAAACTAACAAAGAAAAGTACAAAAGTAAACAGAGTTACCAGTAACTAGAGGACATTTCCACTCGTAAAGCACAAAAAAAACCACATAAAATTCCTGGACGATTGTATGCTTCGAGTTCACATGTTCTCCCGGTGTTCACATCCCCCCTATAGGTGTGCCTTTGGCTCCAACTTCCCAAACACATTCAAGTCAGGTTGACTGGAGACTCTAAATTCCCCATAGGTATGATTGTAAGTGACTGTCTATCTGTATTCATCCTTTGATGGACTGGCAAGAATCAAGTATGAGGGAGAAATGAATGACCTAAAAAATAAAATAATCACTACATCAAATAAACAAGAACCTTGGATGTTGTTTATATCAACTGGGACACATAAAGATGTTCACCGCCTTGGCCGGCTTACAGAAATCTGTACACTTCTCTTCCTACAGTGTATCGAGTTGTTGATGCGAAAAACGTATATAATTACCAGACCACTGTAGTTTATAACAGGACAGTGCCGTGGCTCATCCCAAAGTTACCAATGTGGTTCTCATTATGAAACCTAAACCCGCTTTCTCCGCACTTGGCGATGAGCTGGCATGACAAAGTGACGTCTCACTTGGCCAACCACTCAGAGACGAAACAATTATAGTGGTGCTATGGCAGATGCATGACTTCTCTGAGGACGGACAGACAGCCGTGTCCAAACACTGAATCAGTCTTATTTTTGAGAAAACATCACAATTTAGAGTTTTGCTTTTTTTTAAGTAAAGTATATAGTAATGTTGAGAAGTGTGTGTAGGGCGTGCGGCATACCATACATGTCGAATTTTTTATAGGCAGAAGTCTGCCAGATCACATGTGCGCCTGCAACCAGGGGAATCCCAGAAACCCAAGTTCTTTCTTAAAACCACCATCAGCTGCATTAGATCAGCTGAAATCTTATTATATCCTTTGCGCTCTGTTGGAAACATTGGCAGTGACACTGGCAGCTAATACAAGGGAGCTAGTGCTTTATTTCCCTCGATTGAATTAAAGGGGAGTAGCACTAAATGGTAGCTTGCGAGGAAGATTTTCCCAGTGCAACTACAACTTTTCTAAAAACTCACCATAGAAGAAAAAAGATTTAGCCTGAAGTCAGTTCAGAAGTGATAATAAAAGTCAATTTGTACTTGGAAATCACTTTTTTCTTTGGGTTTTTTTGTCCTTGGTTTTGTCAGTGGAGTCGCTCCAAGCTCTTTTGGCTCTCTGCTCTCTGGCTCTAAAACAGATTTATTCCCTCTCCTGTGCAGAGAGTCACACATGTGAATTCTGTCTTTCTTTGTCTAGATCCTGGCCTTATGCATCATCCAGTTGGAAAGAATAAGAGGCTGTCGTTCCTCTGTATTCCTCTTCCTGTTCTGGATCTTGGCCGTCGTCTGTTCCCTGGTGCCTCTCAGAGCTAAAATCCAGCTGGCTATGGATGAGGTATGTAGTTAGCCTATTAATTAATATGTAATATAAACATGCCATACCATTTAACATGAATATTACCACCATGTAATTACACACAGTGCTGTATATGGCATCATAAAAAAAAACGTCCACCGTACTCTCTATATTGTATATCAGGAGTAAGTTGCAACCAAAGTGAATGTGTTTTGTCAGGTTCAAACTCATTGAACCTGCAGTGTCAAAACACTGTGCAGGGATATCTAATCAGGTCTACTCTTGCCCATAGTCTAGACACAAGACTCCAGCAACACAGCTTGAGATATATCCTGTGTCAGCAAAGAGTTTCTATTTCATCCCTCAATTTTAACCAAGGTAACCTAAAGTTAACCAAGTTTTGGAGGATGACACTGCCAATTCTGGTCAAGCCTGTGTGTGTTTAAGTTTGCCTTTTCTTCCTGAGTCTCCTGTCAGACACTGCAATCATTGTTGTATGGGGTAAGTTTCTATTTAAGCACACACAGCCATGGGGTAGTCACATTTGCATTTCTATAAAAACACACAAACACACACACATCCATATTTCTGTTTTATCGTCTTCAGTGTGACATTCCCACACTGCTTGGGGGAAAGTAATGATGGCCCTGGGATAAATGCTGGTGAGACATGGCAGCCCAGGGTCAGACCAGAGGAACGTCAGTGCTGTGTTTATGGGCCTACACTGCCGTAAACACAGCCAGATGGAAGTCTATGCATCCACACAGAATGCAAGGCCATTTAAGATCTAGACACAGATGTTTTCATTTCATTCAACCGCACATGCACACAGGATACACACGTGACCACCGTGTATTTCTCCTCCATATCGTGTCAATCAATCAGTGAATCAAATCAATATTCCCTGATTTTTTTCATCTGTTCAACTGTAGATCAAGGGTGCTAATAACACCACTAAACATCAGGTGGATAATTTCTTAAAGACAGAATTGAAATGATATGCTGCAGTGTCAGGTTTTGCAGATGACTCAGCCACAGTTGAACTGTACTGAAGAGCTTACAAAGGTACTGGAAGGTGGATTTTGTTACCTTTGTACAGAAACAGCTGTATACCCCTGTTTCCTGTGTCTGTGCTATGCTAAGCTAAGCTGCACATGAAAGTGGTATCAGTTTTATCAGTCTTCTTTGCAAGACAGCACATAAGTATTTCCCAAAATGTCAACATATTCCCTCAATAACCACACAGCTGCAATAGAAACAGTACAGGATTACCCAACATCCACTCAAAACTGAACTGGAGCTGAACTGATGCTCAGGTACAATTTAAGGAGGGACTTCCAAAAATGTAGGCATTAAATAGTTAAGTAATAGATCTGTTTTACAAATCTGACATTGTAAACAATTTTAAATTTAGATTTCTTGGCTGGAATGGTTCAAATTTTGTTTTTCAGGTATGAGGTTAAAAGCCTTCCAATTATGCCTCATTTCATTCTTTCCCCGCGTATCCCAACGTCTCTTGGACACTGTGTGTATACAGCACATATGTAAATACACACACAGACATATAAATCTATAGATATATATATATATATATATATATATATATATACGTGTGTGTGCAGCATATACTTTACTTGCTGCTGTGTCAGCTCACATTTATATATTATAGGCTGCTGGGACATTTTCTAAAGAAAGTATTTTACATTGTAGTGTTGACGGCTCGAGTTGACAGAGTTCATGTTTGTGGACCCATTCTTAGTTGCTTGACCTACATTTTTCCCACCCACTCTCCGGCCATCCTGACCCTGTTTTTCACTGTGTGGCCGGATCCAATCGGCCCCTTCATATCAACTTTCTGGGCACTGCATACCCGTACTGCTGCACAACAGACTGGCTGTGGCAGTGCTGTTGACCTAGTAGTAAACAATGCCTCTGCCAGAGCCCACAATTTCTGTATGTCAAGAATAACATGCCGTTCCTACATTTCACAAAAGTCTCTGAGTGGTTAATATCGCAGCTGTTGGCTTTATTGAAAGTATGGGTTGTGGTTTGTAAAACCACAAACTCCCTATTTACAGATACGGCCGCTTCGCGTGACTGAGAGGCAGCTTTAACTGTTGCTTCATTTATATAAAGTACACCATTAAAGACTTTGGGTTTTCACCCTGATTTAGCCTAAAGGTCCAAAATACTCTTTATTGTGTCTGTGATCTCAGTGTATAAACCATATCCTCTGCTATACAATGTGTAAGCATGGGAAAAGCCATTTAATGAATCTAGTGCTGTTGTGAAACTGCACACAAAGCCGCAGTGAAGATAAATAGCGCAGTATACTACAGGATGTGTGATTTCTTTAGTAATGTTGAAAGAGATGAAACAACCGAAGCACATTTTGATCCTGTTGAAAACCTTATGTTTTGATGCAAGTAAAACATTTTTTTTTTCTGTGGCATGTGCTTGGCCATGAAGCCAATTAATGTTGGCCTTGGTTTAAAACAAAAGAAAAACTTGTCTGGAATAGGTTAAAGCAAATAAACTCAAGGAACTCGAACTCAGAGATTCTGGCATTCTTCAGCCCTATAGCAGCCTCCTTAGTCTGTGCTTTCTTGTTTATTCCACAGGGCATTGCCTCAGACATTGTACGATACCTCGCCTTCTTCTCCTACTTCACAATCCAACTGGCCCAGCTCTTCCTCTGCTGTTTTGCTGACCAGCCTCCGGTGGGAAAAACCGTCTTGGAAAAGGTAAGCAGAAGAGAATGTATCCCACTTCCGTCAGAAACGTCCACTCCGGTCTAATGCCCATGACAGAAAATGCCTAAGCAGCTCTCTTGTGGTTTTCGACTTTTTTTGTGAAGACACTTTTCCCTTTTGGAGGAAATGGTGTGATTCACCTCCCTCCCGCCTTCCTTCCTCTCTCACTCTCGTTTCACCACTTTGACTTCCTGTGTGAATGAGTGCATGTGTGTGTTTGACAATGTTGTCCCACATACCATGAACACGACTCACTCATTTCAGCGTCGGATAACATCATGACCGCTGCCTGGAGTCTGTGACCAAACAACAGCAAAGCCAATATTTAATACAGATCTCACCATCCCCTCAAACATGAGCCTGACAAAACCTTTTCAAGCTCAAAATAGCAAGCTGCTACTGGGCAGCTGACAGGTGAATGAAAATGAGCTTCTGATCAATCAACCAGACGTGTGACGTAATATTTCCCCGGTGATAAACAACATAGCTGGAAAAGTCCCGTACCAGCTCTTGGCCGGCAGTGAGGAGGCTGAGGGTGCAGAAGCCGCAGTCTGGTGTGGTGGACACACCCATTGGTCCCTCCTTGTTGTGTCCTCCTCTTCTTCCTCCTCTTCCTCCCCTCCGACCCACGCTCTGGTTAGAGTTACTCACAGGAAAAGAGGAAGTGAGGGGATGAAGAGCAACAGTTTTGGTGATGAAGCGAGCAAACACCATGGTGAGGGGGTGGCTGGGTGGAGGGATGCCATAAAGAATGCATTTTGAGTGTGTGTGTGTGTGTGTGTGTGTGTGTGTGTGTGTGTGTGTGTGTGTGTGTGTGTGTGTGTGTGTGTGTGTGTGTGTGTGTGTGTGTGTGTGTGTGTGTGTGTGTGTTTGTGTTTGTGTGTGTATCCACTTGTTGGACAGTTTGTGATGACACATTTCCGCTCTGTCTGCACTAGACCTCAAAACGTCATCTTCACCGTGCACTAACACTGAGGTCTATTTATTCTGTTCTGTGGGAGTTCATGGCCTCCTCTCCCCACAATGGACCACCTGACTGTACAGTGTTGTTTACACACATTACCATGCTAAAACACACCCCTCACAAGCGCAGCATTCAACCATCAACCGTTGGCCTCGGTGAAGCTGTGTACTTCTCGAAAGCCTTTAAGTGGTGAGAGATTTACTGCGAAAACAACTGTGAGTCTGGTCTTTAATCTGTTTCAGAATCCCTGTCCCGTGAAAGATGCCTCTTTCCTGTCAAAGATCCTCTTCTGGTGGTTCACTGGGTAAGATGGTTCTTCAAAACCCCCTTATTTTTAGTCTGACTCATTACAGCAACAGTTTGTACTTGTTTACAATAATGTGTGTGTTTTGATGACGATTACGTGCGGGAATCATCTCTGCGCTCCCTCCTCAGGCTTGTTGTGAAAGGTTATCGAACCCCACTGGCAGCAGAGGATCTGTGGACCCTGAGGGAGGAAGACACATCATACAAGATCATCTCTGAGCTTCAACAGGATTGGACAGCAGAATGTGCCAAAATTCAAAAGTGAGGATTTATAGATATTTGGTATCTGATGGTTTAAAGGGCGATTTCATAGTGGAGTCATAAAGTTGGGGGACTCACAATTGAATAAATGTCAAATCTGAAGCAGCAGAAGTTAAGATAGCCTGACTTTTAGTAACAAGTATTCCAAAAGCACTGGAACCTACATTTCCCATAATGCAACCTGTAGCATCATTTCATGTGGAATTTATACATTCGTCTTTCCGTAACGCAGACTTTCTGTTATGAATTTTTAGTATCCGAGTCATAGACAAGATCGCCTTGATGACATCATAACCTCAATGAAATCATCAGGTTATTTTGTCAGACTTACAAAAGCTCCGTCCAGAGCCACAGAAGATATAACAGAACTGGTCTCCTCACAATGAATCAACCTTCATGTAAAAAGGAACTGACATGTGCAGGACGTGCACATGTCCCTCATGTTTCCTCTGGCTCATATGGCTTGCTATTTTGACACAGGCCTGTGAGCCACTGTACAGCTCTCACTATTGTCATAGTTTAACAGCCAAAGAACCAGTTCCATTTTATTGCAATGTGGTCAAACGTCAACATGGTGCTGGTTGAATTAATGACCCGAGCAGAGCATGACTTAGCCATGATTGCGGTGAACTGAAATTTTGGACGTTTCATCAGAGACATCCAGGGACAAAAATAGGTCCGAAAGAGTCACTTGAGGACATACAGTACCATAACGTCAAGACACGAGCACTGTGTCATTTTCAAGGCTTGTTAACATGATCCAGTGCTTTGAAGATCTGTCGTTAAGTCCAATAATTATGGCAGTGAATAATGCCTTTAACTGCTGCTGGCGAATTCTTGAGTCCATCACTGATGGCACGAATAACCTAGCAGTCTGTTTTACATTAACGACTTGAAAGGCGCCAGGACCATGTTGGGGCATCTCTGACACAGATGTCTCGTCTGTAACTGTGTGCATTTTCTCCCTCTGGCAGGCAGGAGAAGGCCTTGGCGTCGGGTGTGGCGCTGGGGAGCAGACTACCAGACCAGGCTCAGCTCCTCAGGAAGCTGCAGAAGGAGCAGAGCTCTGGTTTCTTTCTGCTCAGGACCCTGGCACGCAAGTTCGGCCCATACTTCCTAACCGGTACCCTGTGTATCATATTCCACGATGCCTTCATGTTCGCCATCCCCCAAGTGCTTAGGTAAGACAAGTGCGCTCAGACATAAACCTAGTCTCAACATGAGTGAAATCTGGCAATAAGTAGCTGTGGCGTGACTTGCCACTGTTTGGAAATATTAGCTGTATCTCAATCCAGTCTCATAAGGCTCAGGGGGATTTGGTTTTGTGGTGCTGAAAACCCCAAAACCCCAAAAAAGCTTTTTAGGTTTCAAAGACAACAGATGTTTGTGATTGTTGTGCATATGTTAGTATAAAGATAGAAATCATGCAGCTGGACTTTGATAGCAAGACATTCAAAATAAAATTGCTTTTAGGAAGATTACTATTGCAAGTAACTGTCATTATATTTGGAAAGAAATGTTGTTGTTGAGTTTTTCACATACAACTTTTCAGTGCTCGGAGTCCCACAAACCAAATGGCATTGAGCATGCTGTATTAAGGAAAGTTGCAGCCAATACTTCCAAACCTCAGCTCGGACTGAAATTACCTGGATGGACAGCAATTCAGGCTTGAGTAAAAAAAGGTTTTATTGTGTTTTTTTGAAGTGAAACTGTCCAGCTCAATTTGGAGATTTAAGCGAAAGACATTATAATTTCCTGGGATGATAATTTAAAGAAACATTGTGGGAAAGCTGGAATACCACAGTCTATAGATATTGCTGTATAAGCAGCTCCTCAGATGTCACCTTCGTTGTTCTATTTTAAATGATTTGTTATACTGACAACAACAGAAGCTGGCAACAGTGAAAACAGGTCACGGCTGACCCGCCACCCGCCACACCATCCCACCAGCCAGACTGGAATGTTGTTGTTGATGCACAGCACAGAATCAGTGGAAGTGTTAATTATGGTCACGGAGCTGTGAGCAAGAAAAGTAGACGAGACCACAGCCCTCTGTGCTCCGGCATGGGGGACAGGCAGAGAGGGAGAGGAGGCTCTAAATGGCAGAAATGCAATCAGACCACAATAAGGGAGCCGCTGGCCAAGTGTGAGGGCAGCCTGGCCACAGGCTGAGCACTGTTGTGCAACCCGAGCTACTTTGTGTGGACCAGTCAGCCAGCAGCCACAGCAGCGCTCAAAGCTGTTGGTTTAAGGCACACAATGAAAATCCAATGATACCAGATTGAACACAGTAAATAAAATTGTGTTGACAGGGTAAAAGCCCGTCTGTCTGCTGTGATTTGTATCATTCACTACTTTCCAGGGAAATTCACACAGGACGTAGGGTTTTCATACTGCTTCATCAGTGACCCTTAGGTGCACTAAAGGGTCAAACAAATAAAACATGTGCAAACGACCGATAATCTTGTATTAATCCTCTCCTTCTCTTCCACCACAGTCTTCTGCTGGGTTTCATGAGAGACGAAGACGCTCCGCTGTGGAAAGGCTACTTCTACGCCACTCTTATGTTCCTGCTCTCTTGCCTCCAGTCCCTCTTCAACCATCAGTACATGTACACTTGCTTCACAGTGGGAATGAGGGTGAAGACAGCTGTTATGGGCTTGGTTTACAGGAAGGTGGGTAGATCTGTGTCCACGGACATGTAGCGGCTAACCTCTAGATGCGACATAAATTACGTCTTAAATGGCATAAACAAAAGCCTTGTCTGCTTCCAGCCTGGAAAGCAGTACACAGCATGTGATTAACAGCTTTTACCTAAGATGAATGATCATCTGAAATCTTTATGAGGGTGTAAAATTATATCGGACACAATGCGCTGAGTGCTAAATGTCTTTGTCTCTTTTATTGTCAACCCAGTCTTTGGTGATAAACAGCTCTGCCAGGAGGACTTGCACTGTGGGCGAGATCGTGAATCTGGTTTCCGCAGACACTCAGAAGCTCATGGACTTTGTGGTGTATTTCAACGCCGTCTGGCTGGCTCCTATCGAGATTGCTCTTTGTCTCTTCTTCCTCTGGCAGGTATGCTGCAATGCAGGATTTTCACAATGCCTCCCATTCATGCACAAATGAAATTTAACTGAAAAGCCCTTGACACTGCTTTATCTTTTCTTCTATTCAGCATCTTGGCCCATCAGCTTTGGCAGGAATTGCCACTGTCATCCTTATTTTTCCACTCAACGGATTCATTGCAAAGAAAAGAAGCAAGCTGCAGGTAAAACCTGTTACAGGAATCCTTCACACTTTCACTCCAGCAGCCCCGACATCTGGCATGTTAGGTCAGGGATGCCACAGCTGGTTTAGATAGTGGCTGAAGAGCCGCGCGGGTGTTTGGCCTGGATGGTACATTCTCTCTTGTCCTTTTGATGTCTGCCCCATATAATGTGTTTGAAAAACAATGACAGGAAAGGGTGGGCAGTAAGAAGACATAATTTTTCATTTCTTTGGAAAAACAACAGACGATTCTGTAAATTTGGATGCCAATTTAATCGAACTTAGGCTTCAATGCAGTGACCGCATTCCTGGCCCTTTGTTGTTTCCTTGTCATAAAAATCACTAAAATGTAACAAGCAATAAATTCTTACTGAATTTAACAAGTTCTGTGATGTTCAGGAAAACTACTACAGCTGTAACAAGCACAGACAAACCCATGTTTACAAATGTATGTATCTGCTTTGGTCTGGTAATTGTCTTTCCACCGTGCCCCAGTTTCAGTTTGGGATTAGGGTTTTTTTTTGTTTTGTTTTTTTAATAAAATGCATAAAAAAGAAACAAAAAAAACACTGTTTGTCTGTTCAACAGGAGATCCAAATGAAGTTCATGGATGGCCGCATCAGACTGATGAACGAGATCCTGAATGGAATAAAGATCTTGAAGTTTTATGCCTGGGAGAAAGCCTTCCTGGAGCAGGTTTTGGGCTACAGAGAAAAAGAGCTCAAGGCCCTGAAAAAGTCTCAGATCCTTTACTCCATCTCCATTGCATCCTTCAACTCCTCTTCGTTCCTGGTAAGAGCACTGAACTGAAATAGCTACAAATAAAGAGGATAATCCTAAAGCTGGCTCAAAGGAGGAGGCTGCTGATATTTGTTTTTCTTACAGTTAATTTCATGAAAACACCAAAACCAAAATTTAATTGATCCTGCTAACAAGCATGTGTACCCAAAACCTTATATAGCTTATTCCTCTGTGCCATAGACCTCACTGTTGTCCAACAAGACTATACAGCTAAAGTATGCTAAGATGCTGATGTTAAGCAGGTATCATTTTACATTTTGCTATTTAGCACTAAAGGCAGATTAAAGGTGAGGCTGATGAGAATGTCATAAACCAAAGTACTGGATCAATTGGACCCATAGTGATGCTAGATTAAATGAGCTATTCGTAAATTCTGCTATTGTTACATAGCCAGCATTAGAGTTAACAGCTGTTTACTGACCAGTCTGGAAGAAACCTGTACTAAATGTCATGGCAAACCGACACAACAGTTGTCGAGACATTTCTCTCTAAACCACATGCCAACCTCATGGTGGCCGCACAGGAAGAGTCAGGGGATCACCAAAGTCATTAGAAAACAACCTCTGGGCACCATGAATGTCTGTATGAGACTTTATTTTAACCTATCCAATAGTTGTTGAGATAGTACTTGTGACCGGTGTAGAAAAAAAAAAGATTGCCTTAAAGATTTATGTCTTCAGTAGCAAGAAATGGGCTGAGTGCCAAAGACAGGGCAGCGAAGTCAGACAGTACCAAGAGACAGACTAATGCTTTGCTGTTGGTTTTGGTCTTTTCACTGGATATATTGACAATTACAAAAATTTAGAATAATGCCAGCCATATCCTTTAAATTGTGGCTCTAAAAATGATCCATCACGCATTATTCTGCCTGTAAAGGTAACATTTAGTGTCTTTACCCTAAGATTGCCTTTGCCATGTTTGGAGTCTACGTGATGCTGGATGACAGAAACGTCCTGGATGCACAGAAGGTTTTCGTCTCCATGGCGCTGATCAACATCCTTAAGACCCCACTTAGTCAGCTGCCATTCGCAATAAGCACAACCATGCAGGTAGGCGACATTTCACTTTAATACTTATGGTTGCTCTGAGATATTTTCTCCATCCCTGGTGACTGGTCAGGCATATCTTCATGTTCCCATATGATGGATATTAGTCAGTTAACTAACCACGGACTCTGTTTTAGGCTGTGGTTTCACTGAGACGTCTGGGAAAGTACCTGTGCTCAGAAGAACTGAAAGTGGACAATGTCTCAAAGACTACATTGAGTTCTGGTAGGAGCCCCACCCATGTATAAAATATTACACTGAATGAATAAACTACTATACTTCACTGTTTAATTTGACCAATTTCCTCAATTTGGTTCCCATACTGCCTGAAATCATGGGCTGTCATAACATAAGCAGCCCACAAGATTTTGTTGTTTATATCTGTGGAGTACCACAGTCTTGTATGGATCATGTGCACTGTCACTTCCTGGGTCCAGGCCTGACTGGTAGACATGGTAATTATAGGATGTTCCCATTTAGTGGTTGAACGTAAATCATAGCATGAATTCAGACATATGAATCATAGAGAAATAAAAGAAAATGCTGTGCTCCATTGTCTGTAGTCTGTCAACACTTCCTAAGACAGCTTGTGAAAAAGCAAGAGCTCTGTAATTTGCATGATTAAGCAAATTCACTTGTAATTATGCCCAGACTGCACTCTGACAAGTAACTTCAAGTGGGAATTTTGTTTTGAAAGTTTGTTTGTCTCTCAGGTTAAATGAACATGTCCTGTGTTCAGTGTTTTGTTTATTTCACTCACTCTTTCTGTCTTGTTTAGATGGGGAAGATGTGATGATAGAAAACGGCACTTTCAGCTGGTCTGCAGAGGGCCCTCCATGTCTTAAAAGGTGTGAGTTATAAAAAAAAAAAAAAAAAGAACCAAAAAAACAAAATGTCCTATCAAATCAAGAGAGACTTAACGGATAATTTCACTTCTTTGTTGACAGGATCAACATCCGTGTGCCACGAGGTTCCCTTGTTGCTGTGGTGGGACATGTGGGCAGTGGAAAGTCCTCTCTGTTGTCCGCCATGCTCGGTGAAACGGAGAAAAGAAGTGGTCAAGTCACTGTCAAGGTACTGACCTTATGTTCCATGTGCAAGATCTATTCGGAGTTTGTGGGTTAAATGTAATAAATATTGACAGTCTCTCTCTGTCTTCACAGGGCTCTGTGGCATATGTGCCCCAGCAGGCCTGGATTCAGAACGCCACAGTCCAAGACAACATCATGTTCGGCCGTGAGAAGCTGAAAACATGGTACCACCGTGTGCTGGAAGTCTGCGCACTGCTGCCCGATCTGGACATCCTTCCTGCTGGAGATGCTACAGAAATTGGAGAGAAGGTATGAACATTTTTCTACTTCTCAAAGAAATAATTAAAAATTCTTTCTTGTCTTCAAATCAGCTAAGTCATGTCTGAGATATTCTAATAATCTTGTTCTTGCAGGGACTGAACCTCTCGGGTGGGCAGAAGCAGAGGGTGAGCCTTGCCAGGGCTGTCTACAGGAAGGCTGATGTATACATGCTGGATGATCCACTTTCTGCGGTTGATGCGCATGTGGGTCAGCACATCTTTGACAAAGTCATTGGCCCTAAAGGAGTCCTTAGAGACAAGGTAATGCATGTAGCAAAACCCACAATGTGCAATTTAGCCTCTTCAATTCAGCTGCAACAAGCCAATGGTTTTATGACACCCAAACCACTGACAAGCACATGACCTGTGCTATTGTTATCATAATGTGGACACCACCACTTTGCTGATGCTTTTGTTTTTAAGAAAGCCTCAATTTGGTGTTGGATTGTGCTTACATCTTATTTTTCTGACTTGTGTGGCATGCTATACAGACTCGCATCCTGGTGACCCATGGGATGAGCTTCCTGCCGCAGGCTGACCTCATTCTCGTCCTGGTAGATGGAGAAATCACAGAGAGCGGGTCCTACCAGGAGCTGCTCAGTCGCCACGGTGCCTTTGCTGACTTCATCCACACCTTTGCCAACACAGAGCGAAAAGAGAGCGCCATACAGAGAGGTGAGGCGACATTTCAGCAATTCAAAAGACGCTGTTCTGTTTATTTCAGCTTTTGTCAATTAGTGTTTGTTATTTTGTACAAAAGATTTGTCATAAATAAACTCATAGTATGTAGAAAAGAGCACTTAACATGTGCAATTAACACGTCCGTTTCTTGTAGCTGGTTCCAGGAGGTCCAATGCTCGCCTCAGCATGGTCGACTTCATGCCATTCTCCAGAGACCTGTCACAGGAGCAGCTCATTGGGTACGTAAACAAATGTGTAAACTGTCATAAAGATGTGTGGCATCCCAAGCATCCTTTTTATGAAACTGACCTTTGACCTCTCCATATTCTCCAGGGGAGACACCACTAATACCAACCTGCAGAATATGGAGCCTGTGTCTGAAGCAGACCAGGAACAGGTACCAGAGGACTTGGGCAAGCTGACTGTGGTTGACAAGGCCCGCACCGGAAGGGTAAGTCTGAAAATGGCTTCACTTTTAATTCTGTCAAAAAAGAGCCAGATAGATAGATAGATAGATAGATAGATAGATAGATAGATAGATAGATAGATAGATAGATAGATAATTAATTTAATGAACGTAGATGAAAAATATAAAACTGTTGATACAAAGACAAACCAAGTTCTCTGATTCCTTGAGACTGACTGGTATTTTTTGTTTTTATACAACAGGTGAGGTTGGAGATGTACAAGAAGTACTTCAAGACCATCGGCTTGGCCATCATCATTCCCATCGTCTTCCTGTACGCCTTTCAGCAGGGGGCTTCATTGGCCTACAACTACTGGCTCAGTATGTGGGCTGATGACCCCGTTGTTAACGGCACCCAGATTGATACAGACCTGAAACTGACTGTGTTTGGGGCTTTGGGCTTTGTGCAAGGTCAGTCAGTTACATTTATGAGTCCTCCTGGACAAACACTACAAATGTTTTGAACAGTTCACAGTGGTTTGTTGACGTACGACTCTGGTGTGATCAAACATCTCTCCCCGCTGCTCAGGTATCGCCATCTTCGGTACAACCGTCGGCATCTCTATCTGCGGCATCATCGCATCTCGCCACTTGCACATGGACCTGCTGATGAACGTGCTGCGCTCTCCGATGTCTTTCTTTGAGAGCACACCCAGTGGCAACCTACTCAACCGCTTTGCCAAGGAGATTGACGCCATCGACTGTATGGTGCCCGATGGTTTGAAAATGATGCTGAGCTACGTCTTTAAACTCATGGAGGTCTGCATCATTGTGCTGATGGCGACACCTTTTGCAGCCGTGATCATCCTTCCTCTCGCCTTCCTTTACGCCTTTGTCCAGGTACGTTTTCCCCCCTGACATTTAACCTGACCACTGTTGACTTTGATCCTTATTTTGTCTGAGAGCATTATGTTAAAGGGCGCCGTTCCATTACTGTATGTTATTGGAAAGCTCTGGGCTCCAAAACCAACCCTGCTGATTTTGCCATTCACTTGTATTTTGTTCCCCACCTGCTGACATAGATGCTAAACACATTCACTATGAATTATGGGAAAGCCCTCAGCGCTCCCTCTTGGTTTCATTCATTAAAGCTGGTATTTTATTTTTCCACTGTGGGCTACAGAGCTTCTACGTCGCCACATCCTGTCAGCTGCGCAGGCTGGAAGCTGTGAGCCGCTCGCCCATCTACACCCACTTCAATGAGACGGTTCAGGGCGCCAGCGTCATCCGGGCCTTTGGGGAGCAGTCCAGGTTCATTCTGCAGGCCAATAAGAGGGTCGACTTCAATCAGACGTCCTACTTCCCCCGATTTGTGGCCACCCGGTGAGATTATATGTGATAATTACAAAGTGCTTTAACTTAAACAGTTCAGGGGGATGGTCATGATTCACATTTGCCTGCCCACAACTAAATCACTGTTACATCCACAGGTGGCTGGCAGTCAATCTGGAGTTTGTTGGTAATGGCGTGGTCTTAGCCGCTGCTATTCTCTCTGTGATGGGAAAAAACACACTGAGCCCGGGCATCGTTGGTTTGGCTGTGTCACACTCCCTCCAGGTAAGAGCCTCTACCTGCACACACAATCACACAGTAACAGTGGAGGTGTCCCAGTATGCATCTTATTAACAACAGAAATATTCATCAAATCATCTAATAAAATGATTTAAAGTAAACCTCATTGCCTTGGATATCGCAGGTGACTGGAATCTTGAGCTGGATTGTGAGATCCTGGACTGACGTAGAAAACAACATAGTTTCTGTGGAGAGAGTCAACGAGTATGCTGACACTGTTAAAGAGGTCAGTGCTCCCGGCACACACACATTCAATCGCTGTTCTGGACACTAAATTCACCACTGTACAGGGCTTTTTTGTTCTCTACTTACCCTTTGTTGTTGTCTCATTTAGGCTAGCTGGAGTAAAGAAGGCAGCTCCTTGCCCCTGGCCTGGCCCCAGAAAGGCACTATAGAGTTTCAGGACTACGGGCTGCAGTACCGTAAAGGCCTTGAGTTGGCTCTGAAAGGCATTACCTTGCATATTCATGAAAGAGAGAAGGTGAGTCATTTTGTGTGATACAAAACAATATTTGAAGTCTTCACCGGTCCTAATCCTGGATCACTTTGAATTACTTAAATTGCAGCATTATGTCATACATAAATTCTGACTCCAAACCTCTTTTTATAGGTTGGCATTGTGGGTCGAACAGGAGCGGGGAAGTCCTCACTTGCCCTGGGAATCTTCAGGATCTTAGAGGCAGCAAAGGGAAAGATCTTTATAGATGGAGTCAACATCGAAGACATCGGACTCCATGACCTCAGATCACGCATAACTATCATTCCTCAGGTACGGCAGTAGTAATAACAGAAACTGAGCCCTGGCTTTTATCACATAAACTGTTTGCAATAGTTTCAATCCTTATCCAATCTAAAATAAGCCATTACAAATTGTAACAATCCTGTTGCCAATCTGGACAGTGTTGAATAACAACTGCTGTCCTCTCTCCCAGGACCCTGTTCTATTCTCAGGCTCCCTCCGGATGAACCTTGACCCTTTTGACACCTACACCGATGAAGAGGTGTGGAGTTCATTAGAGCTCGCTCACCTCAAAAACTTTGTCTCCAATCTGCCTGACAAACTCAACCATGAATGCTCAGAGGGAGGAGAAAACCTCAGGTATACGACAACATTGATATGACACATTGCAATCTAGATTAACCACTAGCTGTTGTTTTGCCTAGTTGGTCACCAATAAATTATTATAAAGATACGCAAAGCTCCAGGGTACAAACAGTCCTTGTTTAATATGTGATTCTAACCATCCCTCTCCAACTCTCCTTTGTCTGTATAGTCTGGGTCAGCGCCAGCTAGTGTGCCTGGCCAGAGCCTTGCTGAGAAAAACCAAGATCCTGGTTTTGGATGAGGCAACAGCTGCTGTAGACTTGGAGACAGATACACTCATCCAGTCCACAATCCGCACGCAGTTTGAAGACTGCACTGTCCTGACCATTGCTCACCGCCTTAACACTATCATGGACTACACAAGGTAAAAATACCAAATATTTGATGGCTACAGCTTCTCAAATGTGAGGATTTGTTTTTGTTTCCTATCACTGTGATCTGAATACCTGCTCAGACAAAATAAACCATGGAAAGACATTACTTTTGACTCTAGGAACCTGTAATGGGAACATTTTAGAGACAAAACAACTGATAAAAAAAATTACTGCTAAGTTGCAACTCTACAGTTCACCAATGCATAATCATAAGGTACTGGATCTAAAACTCGTCTTCCTCCTTTTTTTTGCTGCTTCACAGAGTGATCGTAATGGACAGAGGCCACATTTCTGAGATGGACTCTCCAGCCAACCTCATCGCACAACGGGGACAGTTCTACCGAATGTGCCGGGAAGCTGGGCTGGTCTAGGTGGTCGTCGAGCTTCGTACCATGGAGCTGGTGACCCGGTGTACAGATGTGGCACCTTATTTGTGTGGCTCTCCAACACATGTTAAATTGGGCCATTCCAAGATTTATGGCAGCTCAAAGCGCCTCTCTACGAGGGCATTGTTGATGAATCTCAAGAGCAGCTGCTGACGCAGTCCCTACAGTATTTGTTGGTTTTTAAAACACACAGAAACACTGTCCTAAGAGACATTGTGAACCTCAGATGATGAACATTCAAAAGAAAGCTCTCCAAGCTATAAATATTGTATATAGAGTAGTGGAGTCAGTTTATTCCATGAAAGGATTAAGCCAAAGGCTGGGATGAAAGAGTACTACAAATCTTAAGGATTGTCATTCTCTTTATGAATGGGAGCTATATTATTTTTGTAGTTTTTATAAGTGTTTATAAAGCACATGACATATTTTTGATGTTCTCTCAGGCTTAAATGTTGATGTTTACTCATACTTTTTTTAGCCTTGTATACCAAAAAAGAGGCACTATTGTAATTGTAAATTGATAGAACTCTATTTTGCCTTCTTGTCCCAGAAACTGGGACAGGAAATACTCTGACACACTAACCTTCAAAAGGTTTATTCTGGCAAACGCAGGGGAAGTGAGGTTTTCGCAACCGTCAAAATCTGAGCTC
The DNA here is from genome assembly GCF_002260705.1 of Seriola dumerili. Lineage (NCBI taxonomy): Eukaryota > Metazoa > Chordata > Actinopteri > Carangiformes > Carangidae > Seriola > Seriola dumerili. The sequence goes on along the minus strand of NW_019174485.1, from coordinate 599,739 downwards.
AAAGCAGCCAATATAGCGTTTTTATATGTCAGAGAAACAGAGGAAAACACTGAAGTGAGCCAAGGCATTAGCGACCGTCCAACTATGTTGTGGCTGTTGTTTATTTCTGTCAAAGTAAACATATAAAAAAGTCAATAGAGACCTTGCTGGTCAGATTTAACCTGATGCCGGTAGTGAAAACCACCGTGAATGAAGAGAATGCCTCTTCAAAACAATGGTGATAAATCTCTGTGTGATTGTCTCTCTGCCTCCACCACACTAACTCAGGCCATACACACATTTGTAGAGAAGAGAAAAAAAAAATCAGTATTGTTCTTTTGGTGCTGACATGACAGACTGTATATAGTCCACATTGACCTTTACTCTCAATTCAAAGAAAGAACCCTATGAACTTTTCAAAGAGAAGAGGCATTTACTGTTTTTGTCTTACTGGTTTAGACAATATATTCTGAGAGAAACCCTATAGTTTATTTATGTCAAATGACAAAATGTATTAAGTGTCCTTAAAATTTTGAGGATTGTATTATATTTATACTTTTTATAACAAGCTTGTTCATTTTTCACTGACTATTTACTGTTAATGTACTGTCTTGTTCCATACATCATGCTGGATAAATAAAATTTATTTGAGTCTATAATCATGCTTGAACAGTCTTTTTAAGGGAGTTTGGCATAAAATGCATAAACATACTTGCTTTAAGGAAGCCCTTTAAATACACATTTAAATATAGAAATAGTAATGTTTTGAAAAAAAGTACTCCTGAATAAATAAGGCAAGTTGAAATGAAAGCACAACTGAAGGGATTGTTTAGCTGAATGTACTAACAATTTCACTTTTGTATCATGAGTGATCCAGATCTTATGGTATAGTATGAAGTGGGCTAATATGAATGGCCACATTTTAATGTTTGAGACCAGGATGTGATTGATGCACTTACATTTATATTAGAGATCCCCTCCAGACATATTTAAGACATCGAAAAATTTTACTATGACATAATAGATTGTGTCAAATTATTATGATCAATTAAATAGTTGAAATTACATTTATTGTGCACTCTGCACATACATCATTCTGCAAAGTGAAGCTCAAGCATTCAAATCAAGTGACAATAATCAACACAGTGAAGGAGGGCTTTAACTATCTTTCACCAATCATAATTTTGTAATTGAAACAGTGTTGACCCTCATTTTAAGGGTTGTTAATCTTTAAATAATAATCAATATTACATACTGTGAGGGTTTCATGATCCAGGTAGTTGTAGTTACTACACTCAGTCACTAGATGGCAGGAAGTCTATGGTATGAACAGGAGCAGTTTGTCGTTTGTTTACACTTGTTGCAATGGCGACCATCACTGAACTTAAATGTGGTAAGCGCTCACTGTCTTTCCTGATTTTGTTGCTTAACTACTTATTATAGTCTTAATTTAAACAAAAGCAATTAAACGACAGACCAAGCCGCTGCACAAGTTACTCCACAGCCACTAACACTGGCTAGCTAACGTTATTTTAACCATAAAAACATGACGCCCTTGTTTACGAGTCTCCATTCAAAAGTTTGACAATTCAGCTTAACAAACTGGCTCTAAATCTAAGGCAAATGTTAGCCTTTAAATGACTCACCGCTTTCTCTATAATTAAAATGTACATTTCAATTCGGCACAGCTAAAAAACATGATACAAATCATACAAGTCTATTTTTTTTATGGATTTCCCATTGTTCGCAAACGCTAGCTATTGTAGTTAACGTTTGCTAGCTAACGTTAGCTTGGTGGCTTTTGGCCCCGAGGATGATTGTGATGAAATTGTGATAGTGATACACACTGTTTTTAAGTGAGGACGGCTTAGTTATGCATTACGATTTGGAGACTAGTCTCTGAAGATCCAAATAGTAGTATAAATCATATTTGAAGAGCTCTGTAGTTTTGCTAATTACTAAGATGTCGTTAAATGCTCAAATTGCGAGGTGAAGTATGGCTCACATATAGGAAAGAACAGGGCAAACGTTAGCTGAATTAACTGACTTAAAAACTAAAAAGTAAAAATGTCAAGCCTTCCATTAATTGTGGTCACAGAGGCACTTAACCTGCCTGATTATCATATTAATCCGGTAAAAATTATGTCATTTTAGCCGTGAGGGAGACGCTGGAGTCCCGCGGTGTGCTTGGCCAGCTGAAGGCTCGTATCCGGGCAGAGGTGTTCAGCGCCCTGGATGACCAGCGTGAACCTCGCCCACCGCTGTCCCACGAAAATCTGCTAATCAACGAACTCATCCGGGAGTACCTGGAATTCAACAAGTACCGGTACACAGCGTCAGTTCTGACAGCAGGTGGGTGGAAATAACAAAGCCGTAGCACAGATAGTATTTTCACACACTGGGGGGGGTGACATGACCACAAAGCTGTGATGCACTGATGCAGCACATTTGCCATCAGTATAGTGTCACCTAAAGTGTTACACAAGGATTGATACATTGGTTAATATTGCTACACTGTTGGAAACACTATGTACTTGGGGATCATCCTCTTTCAAATGAAGTAAAAGAAGTGCCATTTTTTTTTTAAATGCATAAATGTTTTCATGTGAAAGCAGCACTATAACACTTGGAAAGTACTTACTTTTCAGATTCCAGCTGTTGTTTTGAAACCAATCACTATTGTAGAGCAAAGTGTACTACTTCTAAACTCAGCACTGTTTGTTTTCCCAGAATCAGGCCAGCCCGAAGCTCCCTTGGACAGACAGTTCCTGGCAAATGAGCTGAGAGTCGCAGAGGATACCAGCTCCAAGTCTGTGTAAGTGAGTAAGCCAGGATTTGGGAAATAGCTGAACAGTCTGCTATCCAACACAGATTTCAAAGATTTACTGAACTCTCTAGGGGTATGATCAGTTATGGGATGATAATTTCATAAAATCTGTGAATCATCTCCATCATCATAGGTTCATTTTGAAATACCTTGAGACTTTGAATAATTTCAGCTTGTCCCCCCTGCTTTGGAAAGACATGACTACAACCAGTTTGTGTTGTGAAAGTCTACATTTCTCTGGGGGTCTTAGTTCAGCACATGTGACTCAGCAGATGCATCAGGGATTATAGCCTGGCTAGTGTCATTTTCATATCACTCTGTTTCTTTTCCTAACACTTGTGTACCAACAGGGAAAACTGAAAAACCCATAATTAAAACGATTGGAAAGAGCATGTACCACTGTAACCATCAACCACGAGGACCTTATCAGTCAGACCATTTATCTCTGTCTGCCTTTGCTACCAAAAAAAGAGAGAGAAAGAAAAATGCAAAAATGTTAATTACAAGTTTACTTTTTCCCACATTTTACTTTCCAGACCTCTTCTCTATGGCTTAGTGTCCCACTTCCTGAACAGTAGTGACAATGGAGGGAAGGTGTTTCTGCGGGGTGCCTCTCTGCCAACTGCTCCCACTGGCAGCAACACAGTGCCTGGAACTGATGCTTAAAAACTGACAATGCACTGAATACTGTAATAGCATGGACTGAAAAGATGCTTTGACGCTCCAATACATGACGTGAGATGTTGCAGCATCTCCTTGGACTTCGGTGACATAATCTTCTTGCATTACAGCACAGAGTATAAGAATTGTGGTATGTGAATGCAGGACGTATTTGCATTGTTTTTTTAAGTTGCCAAATGACCCCAGATGGCCTTAACCTGTTTTGATTTTAATATCCGGTTTCACCAATTTCACTTATGGTGGTACTGCTTACATTAGTCCATATTCCTCGCTCTCTTGATAATTCACAGAGGTAAATTGAGATTACATTCCTTGATGTCTTCTATATTTCAATTTACAAATGTTTGATGCTTTAATATTGTCCTTTCATTGTTAAAATAAATGTTTTATATTTATACACTACACTAAATCAAAATCGTTTGTGGAAGTGTTGTTTTTATCGAGTAACACATGGTGGCAGTGTTACCAAAGATAAGGTTGAAGACTGGTCCTGCCAGAGGATAAACAGTGATTCTTTGTTTTAACCTGCTGCAGCCTGAAATCCACTTCTCTAACTCACAATATGCATGAAAACTATTGTCATGTCTCTCACTGTCGGGCCTTAATATGTGAAACACGAGGTTGATAACAAGTGTCAACAGTGTCAATAGTCTAAGAAACTTGATCGACTTGATTTTAAGATAATATTTGACAGCTCATCAACCTACACTGGCTACCCATGGCCGCCAAAATCAAATTCAAGTCACTAATGCTGCCTCCAGAGTGACTTCTGGGTATTCACCCATCTACATGAACTCGAATTAAACAAGCTTATGCTCCTTATGCTTCTCAGCCACTGTGCTCCCCCAAGGAATGTTGTTTGGCATCACCATCCCTGCACACAAGGCAAGTACAGACCACACTGTCCTCGTCTGTGGTTCTGAGGAACAAGCTACTGAATGCTGTCAGAGCAGGGTGTCCCTCTCTATCTTCAAGAATCTCTTGAAGACTCATCTCTTCCAACAGCACCTCATCTCTTAACACCTCCAACACCCTAACAAGGCTAACTAGCACTTATTAAGCACTTTGGGTGCAGCTCTGTACCTGACCTCCTTACACTTATTAAACAGATGTAGTACTTAGTACTTACAGCAAGGTCTCCTACTGCACTGAAGCTTTAGTGTTGTCCCTCACTTGTAAGGCGCTTTGGATAATAGCATCTGCCAAATAAGTGAATATAAATGTAATGTAAATGTGAAAGCCCTAGCAATAATCTAATATCCAAACAAGGAGGCATTAGAGGTCAGAATTACACACAGACCACAACAAGTGCATTCTAATTCAGCTGTATACATAAATACTGACGCTAATATAATCTTAAAACTTACATTATGTCATTCTAATAATATGAAGATATGCAGTTTTGTAAGTTTTATAAAGGTATCACACTCATTCATATGTGAGGTGAACTCCTGAGCATTTGCTTTGTGTAGTTTCCATCACAGGATTGTTTAAATAGAGCTGAAAAAACACTCACCTGAAAGTCTCCTAAATTGACATTCACTGACTTTCCTGTGATTGTCTGAACGCTTTGGCACTCATTGTGTTGTGCTGTGCAGTCACACCCACCCATGTTGCCCCTGTACCCTTGCCCTTGAGCTGGCCACAAATGTATTTACCAATGCTGCTTGAAGCATATCTGTGCTGTCTTATTGTGTTCTCTCCACACGTTTATGCTAAACTGAAGGAGGTGGTCTCCAGACCTCAGTGTAGACACTCTCCTGCTTGTTCACTTCTCATGCTCTTGTGTTCTCTGCAGCTTAGGAGCAGAGGCTGAGAAGTCCTAATGGCCGCCCCAATTTAGACAATAGCTAAGACAATCATATGATGCAAGACTAAAATCATATTAATCTGGCAGGAGAGTAATGAGGGCCCCTTCCACTGATTTCTGCAAAAACCAACACCTTTAATCAAAAATATCCATACAATAAAAAAACAAGACTTACAAAAAAAACAACCACCGTATGTATCTCAGACCCTGTGTTGGACACGCACATGTCTACGGCAACAAGCACATACCTTTTGCATCTCACTTCCTCTCTCACCATTTAAGGGAACTTGACATTCTTATCTCACACGACTTAGACCCCTGAGTTTCTGGAACTGATTATCTATGGAGCCGGCCATTTCTTTCTCAGCCCGATTACTGATGCTGCACACTCAGTTCCACCACTTCTACCATCTCCAACCAAATCCATGTCTAAAGTGTTTTGTGCTTGAAAAGTTTATTTAAACTGCCTCCTCTAAAATATCCACATCTCTCATTCTTGATTGTAGAGGCTTTGATAGGTGAGATCATAGCGCTCAGATTAGTTCACTGAAAGAATGAGGTCATGATATTGAGCACACAGTGTTTTGCTGAAGGAGCGAGCTGTAAAAAATTAAATGTAATTATTTACCTTCATTGCAGTTCATACAACAGATGTAACTTTATACTAATTCATTGCTTCTCAATTAGAAAAGATAATGTGTTGTTTTGTGCATAAGCATAAGTAGATAAAGTGCCACAACAAGCTTCATCTGGAACAATCCTAATTGACATTGCATCCTTGGAGCAAACCTTATTTGCCCTTAAAGGCTGTGGCCTTGCAGCGTCTAGTTTATTGGCACCAGTCATGAGTGTTCTTTTGAAAATGGCTATATAAGCGGAGGAAGTTGAACAATGGCACATGATTGTTCAATTGGCAGTTTGCCCTGTAATAGGTAGCATTTCGTTTCCACTGTATAAATTAGTTGTGTGTGAAAGAGACAGCTGTATAAATAGTATTGAATGCAGTGGTCTTTTGACTGCAGCAGAGTCAACTGATGTTTGCCCCCGGGCTCAAATTAGAATGCAACGGCATTCCACGAGGGTCAAACAGATCCATAAACATATTTTCTCTCCAATAGATGGCCATCTATGGACATGAGGGTGAGGAAAACATTAAACATATTTTATGTAAGCACTCTGCATTACAGTTTGTGTTGTTTTTACTGTGGATTTGTTCTATCACATTATGTTGAGGGACAGTCCACATGTACGCCACGAACTGCTCTTGTTGTTGTGGCTGGTTTAGTTGTGAGTGGTGAACTGTGAGTCCTTCACCCTTTCGGTCAAATAAAGTGGAAATCGCTAAGTTTAATAATTTCCAATACAAAATACAATTCAAGTTTACAAATGGGATTCACTGAACACTACTGAGTTCACCATCCTTCACTTAGACTTTTTGTCCATGTTCACTCCCACCGCCTCCTCTCCTCCTTGTCACTGCAGATTTTTCATAGGTTTATGAATTGCTCTGAAGAATCACATTGACATTATTCTTCATCTCAGAGAACCGGGGGAGAGGGAACATTTTGTCCAAACTTTAGGACAGACTAATTTCGTCAGCACATATTACCTCTGAACTTCCATGTGAAACCTTTCAAGTTTTTAGGTAGAAGAAGACTGTCCTACCTCCTCCTTACATGGACCACCGTACATCACACTAAAGAGAAATATTGAAGTGACCTTTTCACTGACAGCAGTCATGGAGTAATGATCCTGTAATATACCATAGAGTGAAAACCACTGACTCACAGTTTTGGAGATTAATGCAATCAGATACACTGTCTGCGTTCACTCAGGTTGAGAGCATGAACCTCAAACTGCTAACTGCATCTTTCGTACTTCTCTCCTCCACAATAACAAGGCAGATGTACAGTGTACTGTGTGGTCCTCCTCTGACGGCAGATGTTACCTTGGTGTATTGTAGATTGATCAGCCATAAACCATTTCTCTGTCACAGCTAACTAAAGTAATTAATAAGAGTTATTTCCATAGAGGCAACTTTGTTTGTTTGAACAATGCTATTGCTGCTGGACCATATTTAGTCACTGGGGCTCGGGGTGCTTGTCTGTGCTAGACTTTGATAGTTACGCGAGATTCCGTACAGACCCACTGTCCTTATATGGCACACACTGCAACCTCTCTGTTCAGTGTATCTGCGTCTTCCTTTCCCTCTCTCCTCCTCCTCATCCTCCTCCTTTTTGTCTTGTTCTTCAATGCCTCCCTCTGCCTTGTCTCTCACCCTGTCTCCCTTGAGTTTTTCAGCCTTGGTTACTCCTTTGTCAAGGCTGGCCCGCCTCCTTGATGTTGGCCAGAGGTAGCCCAGAGGTCCTCCATGTTGCTCTTTGGTCTGTCATCAGGTTTCTCACACACACATACACACACATTCACACACACACACACACACACACACACACACATACACACACCAGTGCAGTGCAGTGCTGTGCCTCTGGCAGAAAACAGGCCCGACTATCAACCAGCAGCTTGATTTATTGGAGCAAATAGAACGGTGTCCTTATATAGGAAGTTCCACTGGAAAGAAGCTGGAAACAGGAGGGATGGAGGGGGCAGGGCTGTTTGTGAAAGTGGAATGTGATGTGCGTAACGATAGAGGACACTTATGTGGATGTACACACACACACACACACACACATGCACAAAAAGAAACTCACATTGATTATGTGAACTATGAGTTATGCGTATTAGGGGGGAAACCTCTCTGGAGCGGTTACAGAAAAGGGGGATTCCTGTGCTGGGGACAGCTGGTTTGCCTTATGAGGAGTTAAAGCTGATTGCATAATCTAACCCTACAGGGTGTGGGACTGGAGCGAAGGTGTAACTGGTTGTGGGTCCATCATATAATGTGATGACGTTTCATTTTTTTTACCCAATATTTTACCTGAGATGTTGTACACTGTGTTCCTGAACGCACCAACATCGATGCTACGATTGAAAATACTGTATTAATTAGTGCCATAACTGATACAGTTTTTGTTGACATGTACAAAACGTTTAGCTCAACAAGGAACCATAAAAGCTCACCCATGAGGAAACAGGACTTTTCATAGACATTGCAATACAGGAATGTTATGATACAACCTCACCAATGAAGTCATTTAAAATCTCAATCAACAAGACTCAAAACTCTCTCATACACCAGTGGTGAAAGTATTCAGATCCTTTACCTACATAAATGTGGCAATACCACAGTGAAAAAGTGCTCATTGGGACTTTTTCACAGAAAACATTTTGGCATGTCACAGTAAGGATGGCTGGTGGTCACGACTTACTGTGAATAGAACAGAGCCATTGTTAATGTCATTAGTAATACCTGTGCTTCTCCCACTACTGTATGACAAGTCAAAATGTCTGCTGTAAAAAAGATCTATTGTATTAAAAATGTTAATTAAGTCAAAGCACAGACGCATCATCAGCAAAATATACGTAAAGGTAAATGTACCAAAAGTTAACGTACCGATTAAGCAGCAGACTGAACCCCTGCTGTGTTGTTTTAGCATAATGTTTTATGAATTGATTATTATTACTGATGCATTAACATGGAAGCAGTGCTTTAATGTGGTAGTGATCAAAGTGAAGCTTATTTTAATAACCACTTCATATACTGTTGGGTTGTGTAATCTATAATACACTGTGGGGGAAAGTAACTAAGTACATTTATTCAAGTGCTGTACAAAGTAGTATTTTGAATATATTTGCGCTTTCATCAAAGAAACATTACCTGTCTATACTTTTGAGATTGTTTCATTCATTCATTTGAATAACTGTTTGAGGCTCAAAGAGAGAAAACTCACCAATATTTAACAAAAAAGCAACAATTATGTAGTAGATTTTTTTTTTGATCTGTTTTGTTTTGTTTTTCCTACCTCATTAATCATCTCACAGATATATGTTGTGACCCTTTTGAGGGACCTCTTTTGGGAACCACTGGACTAAACTACCTAGACAAAGTAGCTATCCCTTAACCAACTACAATAGTAAAATGCTGCTCACATATTGTTTCATCACTATTAACAATCTAATAAAGTTGAACATGATAAATAATATAAGTATCAGTCACAGGGGACCTATTACTGCAGAACAAGTGCTTTCCATGCTTAAAGAAGTCTACATGTTGCTGCTAATACTTCAGTGCTTTTACTTAAATAGAGGAATATAGTATAAGTTTAATTAAGGATAGTTAATAGTAAATAATAAGTAATAGTAAATTTACTTGTATTCCTCCACTGTCATATGTCTTATCTGACATCCTATTGCACAGGTTTACCCACAAACACAGACAAATGTCAAGTCAGTGTGCATGTTCCGGTAAGCTAAGAACAGTCAGAAGGATGAAAAAGTGACATATTTTAGTCCTCTGTCACTGTATCAGCAGGACTCTCCTCACCGTTCAGCACTTCTCCACTCACACCGTGACTCCCTCTGTCTCTTTTAACCTGCTGATTTCCGCAGTGCGCATGTCCTCTGCCTCCCGCCCCGCGGACAGATGCTGTCGCTGCTGGAGGAGGAGGAGGTGGGCCGCTCGTGCAGCTCCACCCTAGCGCCACAGTGCGCAGTTTAAATGGTAAGGCTGCGAAATTGACGGGGGTCATTTGGACTGTTCGTTTTTGGAGTACCTCGTCAACGCCGGCTGCTCCAAACCCTAACTTTCCAAATCCAAAGCTCCCCTGAACACAAATTTCTTCATATTATGTAAGTATATCATTTACCGCAGAGACCACAGAGAGTCGTTTTACGAGTAGTGATGCTGAAGGTGCACTTGTCAAACTGCATCCCTTTTACAGTTTACAAACTTTAACTCCGTCTGAGAAAGAGGAATTATGTCGTTGTTTATTTTGTTTTTCTAAATGTTTTAAGTCAATGAATTAAACCAAGACTTTGTGCTAGCAAAGTTTCAGTATTTATTTTCTGGTAGGTTATAAAAACAAAATTTAAAGAATTATTAGCTTATCTGGTCGTTGACAAGTGAGCTCTTGTTTGTTATTTGCATAATTTAATTTAACAACAAGGCTAATTGATGAAAATGAAGAAGGGGTCTGAGGTCTACAGTACATTAAGTAAAGAATGTGTGACTACTTTGCCATTTATGCAGACCTTTATTTTTGTATTAAAGTGTACCAGAGTGTAAAATGGTTTTAAACACTGAAACAAATGCTGCATTCAGGACATGCTGCAGTTTATTCTGTAGTAAGGAAGTTAAGTCTGAATATCTTTGACGCTAACCGAGGAGCTTCCTGCTTTCCAAATATGGTTGTATAAAGCCACATGTCTGTCAAAGTGTTGCACATTGTGGCTGAAGATGCAGACAAACTGAGTCCTGGCGGTGTCACACGTCACCAGTGAAACCCATCAGTGATGGTGTTGAAGGAGTTTATTTCTCATCATCATTGTTCTCCCCACACTTATGCACTTTATGGATAGTTCAGCACATGAATTGTATGAAATGTTTGTTAGACCAAACAAACACTAGCAATACTCTCATTTAACTTCATGGTACTGACAAGGACCTTTACTACAGAGAAAGCAAAGTTGCTCACCATAACTCGGTAAAGTGGTTCAGGCACAGATATCCGGTGTGACAAAATGCCACAACAATGTTTGATCTCTAAGCTGAACACATTTGACTTATCATTTTAAACATCTAGGTTTCCCCTGAAGGAGAAGGAAGTTATGTGTTGAGAATTTATTTGGTTGCCATATTTGTATTTAAACAGACAGTTCTGCAGTTGCTGGCATGTTACTGAGCACCACCATTTCTATAGCGGGACAAGTCAAGTGTTGTAATCAGTCTATTTTGGTCATGATTTAATCATTTTAATGCTATAATCTTAATCATGGCACAAGGCATGGAAATCCTAATGTGTCTGGGTTTATTAACAGGATGATAACAGGAAGAATGTTTGTGAAACAGCTGAGAGAGGAAATGAGTAAAATCATTCACAGGCCCTGCAGGTCAACCTCTTTCACCCACAAATAGAAAGGTCACTTAGTCTCCTGGGTGACATTTCCACTTGTTTATTATGCTTGATAGAGGCTCTTGTCCTGTATATTGGACTCATCCTAGGTTTTGCTCTCGTATCTGCTTCTGAGCCTTGGTGTGATGTGTTTAGGAACATGGGCCAACTTTTAATGATAGTGAAGGATTTGATAATGTTAACAGAAATGCAATACTGTTTGGGATTGATGGTTTACATTGAACTAAACAGGTCAGTGAGTTTGTGTGCTGCAATAGATACCCCTGTGTTATTGGAAGTTATGATTAATATTATCTTTTTAGTGATTTATTGTGAGCCCCCCTTCCCCCTCGTCATCCTTTAGATTTGTAGTCAGTCTATATCAACCTGTTATCCTGTCAACCCCACTTCAGACACCTGTCTTCAACATACACTGGCTGAGTACAAAGCTGTGTTGCCACAACAGAGAGAGGGAGAGAGGAGGCTTTACGAAGGTATTAAGCCAAGGTGGTCACAGTTAAAGGGGGGTAAGGAGGAGGACCTTGACTGGCTGCACATATTTTAACACGGGGGGAGTGTCAGAAAAAGTCTGTTTATGTTATGTGCAGAAATAGCTGATCATCAAAGTATCAGCTGGTCCCTTCCTTGTCTCACTGGACTACACCAGCTTTGCAGTTTTGTATCAAACAGAAAGTGTCTGTCTCTGTCTGCAGTTAATATTTATGCAGTATCTTTCAGTTAGTTCTGGGTGGTTTGGTTTTGCTGGTTCCCTCGGGTACGTTTATAGGCTTTCTCAGGAGGCTCAGTGGCTTTTTTTTCTTTTACATAGTTCCCACTCAATTAAAGTGTGTGCCAGTCTCAGTGTACACAGAGGTGGAGGTTGGATGGAGTAACAGCCTGTGGACATAAGTGACTCATTGTCTGTAATCCAAGAACCACTAAGTTTCCTACTCAGCAGTTCAGAGGCCGATCCAATTTGACACTTCATGGTTTGAGTTTTATTAACACACTAGACCAGTTTTGCTTGGAGGCTGATTGAGGCGTGTAGTGCAGAACATAATGATATATTTGAAATATTTTGTACCAAGCTGTATTTGTTATTCATATTTCTTTAGAGTCAGGTGCAGGTACAATGTTTGCACTTATTCCTGTTTGCATTTTTACATCGCCTCCCGCTGCAGGTACGACTCCCAGACATGGCTGAGTCCCAGACACTTGTTCGTAATTTAGCCACTGACTGGTGCATTTAAAAATGAATGCTGCTAGGGGCCCATATGAAGCATGATTGTTAAAGGTCCGGGCCCCCCTCAGGCTCTCTCCCTCACTGTTATCATTTTGGAGTAAATGACGAGGCCAGCAAGAGACATACTATTCCCTATATGGGCTTTGTTTGGGAGTTCACTTGCCTTGCTGTTTAGGTCTGCAGAAAAGAGTCCTGCTCCAGACAAGGGGCCCATATATGGTCATCACAGCACGAGACTGAGGCCTCCTACCACAGAGACAGGGAGAGAGAGATCTGGAGGGGAAAAGACATGGAAAAAAAATGGATGTTGTCAATTAAGCAATGAGTTACTGATTGAGTGTGAGTACATGGCAGTGAACACTTAAGGTTTTGGGGATATTTCAGATAAAGCTGCTGACAAAATGTACTGGTCCTTGTTACTGAGTTAATTAAAATCAATTTCCCAGCATCAAGTCTTTCTATCTAAATTAGGGAGGGAATTGTTTGTGCGTCTCCCTGGTGGCGCGTGTGAAAGTGTAGGGTTGAGAGGGGGTGGAGGTCTGTGAGAAGGACTGCACTGTGGAACTCCCCGATGGATAAAACATGTTAACTCTTTGAGTTACAACCGCAGGCAGCTTTTGTAACATGTCTCCTACCAATGGAGACTCATCACTTACTGTGGTGTTTAGTTAACCCAGTAGAAAAAGTGTTGTCATTTTACTCAAAGAGTAAAGAGGATTCTAGCACCAAGGACTTTATTCTTCTGTGATGTATAGGCTATTATAAAGTTTGTGTTTTCTTTATAATATTGTATATCACATTCTTTGATCACAGTTTTTGTCATTTAGCATGTGTAACTAATGCATCACTGAAGTACCATGTCCTGTAAGATACATTGTGTTGAAATCTTCTCTTGCCCTCTCATCATTATTTATTACCTGCCTTCCTGCCTCACTTTGTTCCCACTTGCCTCTATTCTTTCCTTCGTTAGTTCCTTCCTTCTTTTCCTCCTTCCTTGTTCTCTTCCTCCCTTCCATCTCTGCTTCCATTATTGTTCACTTAGTCAATTCATTTGTTGCCTCCGACAGCTGGCCCTCCACCTTAACCCAAGATGTCCAAGAAGGCCCCGAGCGAGGACGAGAAATTCCTCTTTGTTGACAAAGACTTCCTGAACAGCCCCATGGCACAGGCCGACTGGGTGGCCAAGAAGCTGGTGTGGGTGCCATCAGAGAAGCATGGCTTCGAGGCAGCTAGTATCAAGGAGGAGCACGGCGACGAGGTGCTGGTGGAGCTCGCTGATAACGGCAAGAAGGTGACAGTCAACAAGGATGACATCCAAAAGATGAACCCTCCCAAGTTCAGCAAGGTGGAGGACATGGCTGAACTCACCTGCCTGAACGAGGCCTCCGTGTTGCACAATCTCCGCGAGAGGTACTACTCCGGCCTCATATATGTAAGTATACACCAAAAACACTGATCGCTCACAAAATCATTCACCCACACCAAAACAGTACTATATGTAAATAAAACTACACAGATATTTGTATAACTAAACTCAAATTCACTGATTTAACTTAATCCCAATCTTAACCCACTGAACTATATCCTGATACAATCATAATTCTGATATGCTTAAAAACTCGTCAGTGAGTTGCTTTGATTTTCTGACATGTTTCAGCCTTCCCTTACAAAAACATAAACATGTCCAAACTGTCCTCAATACTCTTATTTCTCTGCTCTCTCAGACGTACTCTGGCCTGTTCTGCGTGGTGGTGAACCCTTATAAAATGCTGCCAATCTACTCAGAGAAGATCATTGACATGTACAAAGGGAAGAAACGACATGAAGTCCCCCCTCATATCTACTCCATCACCGATAACGCCTACAGAAACATGATGCAAGGTAGGATTTATGTACTCGCCCCTTGTCATATACCTGTGTCATTCAGTTTCTTTCATTTACTTTTTCTCCCAGTGGGTCACTCTCACAAGACATGCAGATCAGGTGGATGAGGACTGTAACAAATTGTCACAGTTATGTTTTTTCGTGTTTTGTTCGCTCTGTAATGGGCTGATTACCTGTCCAGAGTGTCTGTCCACCCAGTGCATGCTGAGATTGGCTCTAGCTTTCAGTGAGTGGAAATCATTAAATAAAATGAATGAATAATGTCAGACTGAGGCAGGACAAAGTAACACAAGAGCTGGTATATAACTCATCGACAGCTCTCACACATAACAAAGCGAGCGTTGAAATTGCAAGCTGCTGGCCTCATAAGGTTTCAAATGATTTGTGTCAAATTGAAGTGTCGGCTAGAAGCTTTAGAGCTTGGTGTGGGTGAGCTGTGGTATCAGCTGTCAGAGGTCTAACTCTTGTCTCTGGGTGATGACAGCTCGCAGCATTTGAGCTCATGTTCACATAGTGGTTGGTAAAACCACAAGTTGGCAGGTGCTGTCAGGTTGATAGATTCAAATGCAGAACTGGGTTTATTATTATGTCCAGTCCAAAAGCAACATCACAGCTCCATCTGTCTGCTGGAAGCTCATTACAGAGTAAGTTGATATGAACGACATAATCAAATCTAAAAGAGGACTTTATGGACTATTTGACAGTCAGTGTCTCATGGAGGTGACGATAGTGGAAAGCAGCCTTGGCAGAGTTGTGCTTACAGTAAATGGCTCTCGGCTAACCCCTCAGTAGTGCAACTTCAGAGTGGCCAGTTTCCCATAAAGTCATGTTTCTTGTGCTTCCAGAGGGTCATGCCCACTGGACTTCATGTTGACGTGAGGATGTTCTCTCAGAGGAGCTCCCATCTGGATTAAGAGATGGGTGGAGGGCAGTAAAGCATTTCCTGTTTCAGCAAGCTCCCCCTCCTCATTCAACTCTAACTTTATTTCTTCTCTTTTGGTCAGTGTAAATAACAAAGATTCTTTTCCTTTGGGTGAGAAGGGAGATTTTAAATGTCCTATTAAATGGGCTAGAGTCAGTACTTTTGATTTTTAATTTGAATTTTGAGTTTCCCAAATGAAACAGGATGTTTGGACAGGACTTAAAGTAATTGTTCGGAAGTAATTGTTTAGAGAGCTCAAGAGAAAGTGGGATCATCCAGGACCGCACCATCCCATCTCTCTGGCTGCAGAAAGAGCTGCAGATGCTGATGGTGTCCTCACATAGACAGCCCGGACTGATGGCAGTGCAGTTAATGCCAACTGAACAGCTGAGGACAGTGATAAACCTGTAGGTTTTATATGACAGCAGAGATTGGATGGATCGCTCCAAAATCTATGATCAAACTCTAGATTTTGACCTAAGGGCACACATACTGGGGCTCATGGGACTTTCATTTGAGAAAATGTAGACCGCATCAACAACCTCTTACAGCCTCTTAACTGGCTCTCAGCAGCTTGAGGTTTTCCCAAACTTGTCACTTGTCTGTTTGTGTTGATGATTTCATATCAAGTCTATCACCACATAAAAAGCTGCATAGCAAATCAGGACTCTCACGAGCATTAACAAGTTTGTTGTCAGTTTTCCGCCTTAAACCATCACTCAGTTCATGAAAACTTATGTCATTATAGACCAAAGTATTTTTCCTGCCTCTTCTGTCGAAACAAACAGTTGTGAATATTGAAATTGATTTAACTGTTTGCTCATTTATGTTTCTCAGCTAGGATGATTTTGAGGATTTTACCAAAGACATAAATTCACCTGTTCTCAGTTTACTACATGATAAAAGTAGCTCAATAGCTTTTAAAATGTTACAGTTATATAATTGTACATTCCCAGTAAGAGAAAATATATTTCATTATCATGTCCTGAATACACTGTCCCTACTGTACCAACTACAGTATGCTCATGTTGTCACTTCTTCTTAAGGAGTTTAGCTACAACACGTGCAATTTATGCAAGTGCATGTAGTGGTTATGAAAGCTAACACTGCTAAGCTTGTAGCTTTGTTTCTTTCTTGGTGGTTAAGATCTCTGTATTTGAATTATTTCTGACAGGTATCTGGCAGCTCCTAGACATGAATGATGATGTGAAAAGAAAATAAAGAAGCCTAAGAAATGCAGCTGCAACAATATCCATCTCTAATCTGTGGACAGACAGCACGTAGCATCAGCTCGAATGTCTGGGAAACACTCCATTTCCTTAGATCTTTTAGCATTGTCATTATAAATGTCCTAAATCTGTTTTGGGTCTCTTCTGATGTAGCGTAATGCTTTCTCTTACTTTAAGAATACAGCCATCACTAATATGTGTACATTGGAGGATTATACCAGGCTGGTGCACAGGACATTTTAGTATTTACCGTTAGAGCTATGGTGTGTAAACACAGGGTCATAAGTAAACAAGAAGGGGAAGGATTGATTGGTGTTTGTGTGGGTGTTTGGATTAGACTTCATCTGCCTATCTTTGCAGAAGAACCCATACAGCTGCAACTTAGAGACTTTTCAGTTAATGGGAGAAACACACACTTGCTGCCGCCCAGGACACTGTGTGCACAAAAAAGAATGTGTTTTGATTCGCTGCATTTATTTCAGACTAAACACATGAGACACTTGCTTTGACTCATGATATATGAAATATATTTTAGCTCATTGACCACCCATTCAGCTTTAAAATTCAACACATGGCTTTACGCTGCTTTACGACCAAATAAAACAAAGGGCAAAGACAGTATGGTCTTTAAATAAATGCAAAGATAAATAAAAAGGCAAAACATCAAAGGAAAGTAGTTGACACAAAAAACATCAAAAAGTGAATCTTTGAAAATGACTTTTAAGATGTGGCAATGGATTTTACCTCTATGACCTCAGTAAACAATTTGTTTCAAAGCCCTGGATACCTGACTGAAAAAAATGGGTATGGACAGAAGTGATCGTCTAATATGGGTACTGTGAGTTCTGTTTAAAGAATAATATACTACAAATGAGAGAGAAAAAAGAGTCTTCATCCAACATGTTACCAAAAGGTTGGGAATAAAGCAACACATATGAGCCCTATTTGAACCTTTATTATATAACATTGTGGCTGGCAGGGAATTGTTATTGTTGATGCATTAGAGGGATTTCCCATGAAGAGGTGGCTAATGATGCAGGACGTCCTACACTGACTGATGTAGTACGAATAGTTCACTTGTTAGTGTGGAAGTGGTGCATAACTGCCGCAAATCCAGATAACTCTCATAAGCTTTGAAACATTATTCCCCCAGTCTTGGCTGAGATCCCGTTCCTCCGAAAATGTTCCTCAGTCTTTGATGTCCAGGAGATAAAAATGTGAAATTCCCAAAGGGAGTTTTCTGTCCCCAGCAGCAAATGACTGATGTGCTGTTCCTTTGTGCTCCCAGTGTATTTGCAGTGCTTGTCAGACAGGTGCAAAGGCATTGACACTATTGTGTTACCAGATTTTGATTTTTACCTCACATGATTGAACAAGCTTCACAGGAATATTCTTAATGTTTTGCAGTGACGAAAAACCTGCCTCTCCTTGCCGAGTCTCTGGTGCATAAGTGATTGTTTTTGGATGTTTTACAAAAGCTCTCTACTCTGGCGACCACTCTCTCTCTCTCTCCATCTGCCTTAATTAGGAAATGCAGAGAGGGAACAGGCATTTTGTGTGTGTATGTAAGGAATGGAACGAGTGGAACAGCAGCCAAACATGAGTCCAAACAGAGAAACAGCATCCGTGCTAGTTTACAGTTCAGGGCAGGCTGCGCTCTGTAACTGAGTGTGTGTGTGTGTGTGTGTGTGTGTGTGTGTGTGTGTGTGTGTGTGTGTGTGTGTGTGTGTGTGTGTGTGTGTGTGTGGGTGTGTGGGTGCGTGTGTGCGTGTGCATGTGGTGTCCTGCACGAGTGGACGACAGTATGAAAGTTACGATGCTGCACATGTATGATACTCTTTACTGTGTTAAGATGAAGAATAGTTGCCGGATGCTCTGTGTTGCATCTCTTTCCCACATTGGTTCGTTTTTCCAGTACAGCCTTTAGGTGTCATTTACTGAGAGGTCTCATCTCAAAAACTGAAGTTATCTCTTCATTCAGCAGTTCTCCCTGTTTTCCCCAAGGGCTGGTTTTTATTCAAGGATACAGTTACAAAATAGCCGTACATGGACTTAGTGTATTCTCTCAGGAGTATTTTCGGAGACAATGTAATGACTCATTGCTCAGCACATTGAGAGTATTTGTGGGAGTTACATGTTTCTTTAGGCACGGGGGAGCCATCGCAAATCACACAGCCTCCTCTAAGCTTTGAACTGAGTCCCAGCTGGTGTCTTAAGTTCTGCACTAGATTGATCTTTATTCCTGGAGAAAGGCTTGTGGTTTCACTTGTGGTCAGTACAGAAGTGCACTGTGCTAACTGTACACACATCCTCAGACCAAACAACGGGGGAAAAAGAAAATAAGTCCCTTGTGCTTATAACACAATAAAAATTACATCTGGTTATTAAAGATTCCTTCGGTTTACCACCTAGTTTTTCTGCTTTTATAAGCGATCTGGACACTCACTTACATCCTGTATATTTGTAGAATGAGTTGTCATAAAAGTCGTGTAACACTGTGAACTTTTTGTTTCCACAGATCGTGAGGACCAGTCCATCCTCTGCACGTAAGTTAAAATCTGTCACCTCCAAACTCACCTTTGTTGTCTTTGCTTAACCTTTACCCTGGAAGTCACATTAATTCTCGAAGGAGGGCTATGTGTGCATGTGTGGAAGAACAGTTACATAATGCTTGTGTAAACACAGAGTTAGATGAATGAGATACCTGTCTGGTGTCTCAGCACCCACTTCCAACCAGCAAGAAATCATTCATAATTTAACAGTAATATGCTTTCTTTTTTTTTTTTTTTGAGGATGTTGCTGTTTGTCATAACACAATGCTGTGAGGTTGTGTTGTATTTAGATGGGGCACAACTGAATGTGCATGAATGCGTCCACAGCGCTCCCTGGGGGCTGTGGCCTCGCTCTCCTCACAGACTCTTGGTCAGGAAGTATGCCCTACATCTTGATGGGAGAACCAGATTAGATCTCCAAATGTTTAGGCTCCGTTTTGATTGTTTATTTGTTTTGAACTAATTATTGAGAACTTTTACTGGGCGATTGGACATCCAGGGACAAACAGCCTTGTTTTGTAAGACAATTATAACCTGATTTGAAGTTGACTTTCATTCAAAGTTAAGTATCAAGTTCATTTAGTTTTTCTTTATATTTTAAGGGCCTAGTATAGTGGCCTCTGTATTTTCTATAAATGTTGTATATGCACTCATTTAAAATACAGTGTATTACCTACATTTTCTTGGAATTATTGCAACTATTCTCTACAAAACAAAATTTCCACTCTCACATACTGTTCATCCCACTGGCATATGTTCTGTTTATTTCAGTCCACTTCCAGTATAAATGTACATCGTTTTTGAGAGAGGAAGGATTCTTATGCATTAAATCAAACAAGTAAAGACAGTAGAAAAAAAATAAAACAGCACATCCTTGTGTATGGACCATAAATGTTCGTCCTCCACTGGCTCTGCTACAGTCATTGTAATTTGCTGATTAGCATCAAACAGCTGGTAAAGGCTAACTAAGATCATAATATTTACTTTTCTATCTCTGAGCTAACAGTGGCACCTCATGCTGCTCAGCTGTGGTAACAGTAAAGGAAATGAGAGGAAGGGCTCTTTCCTCCTCAAGGCTCTTTTAACTCTAAATTTACTGATGCCAGGATGCAGAAAAATCTTTGATCACATCAGACCATTTCCTCAACTATCAAGCTTTTCTTTATCAGCGGGAAACTTTGGAAATGTTTGGTAGTATTTATCCCTGTCTGTCTGTGTGTGAACATGTTAATGGTTAACAGCACTGGTACACAGGCTGTTTTGAACATGAATCTGACTGTTTGATGCTAATGTGACAAGGCGTACACAAAGCCTTGTTTAAAACCATTTAAAATGATGAACTGGAAGTGATATGATACAGTAGAGCTGAAATACAAACTCTGCCTCTGTCAGTCAGGACCACACAGTCACTTTAAGATTTCTGTTTGAGCTACAGCCAGACTGCCTCAGCAGGCCTCTGGAGCCATATAAGGGAGAAATGTTTCTGGTGCGATACATGGAATGTCATGTATGACATTCCCCTCCTTTATGAGTGTGTGTGTGTGTGTGTGCACATGGCATATGTGTGTGTAATGGTACTGTATGTTATTTGTCAGTATTTACAGTACTGTTTTTACAGCAGTTCATTTAACTTCCCTATTAAGGATTACAGTCTTCTGTACAGACAGAGACAGTTCTTATAATACATTTTCAGATTAATGCAGATCAAGTCGAGCAGAAATATGGTTAAACTGACGCTGAGGCTGTTTTCATGTGCTGTCACTGTGGTACTTGATTGGTGGGAATTATGGCATATAGGAAATGGTCTGAAGAGGAAAACCCTAGCAAGACATGTAGTATAAAGAACAACTTTGTAAAACCTTTCAAACTTTTTTTAACCACCTCCCAGAGAGTGAATGATCTGATTTTAGAGAGGCTTGCTGCATAAATGTGAATTCAGTTTGTTTAAGTCCTTTATGTTTCATCCAAGTCACAGATTCCACAATGGTACCCCCACCCCCTTTGTATTATGTATAGGCAGTTATGCCAACATAAATATTTCTTGAATAATATTAATTAGCTTTAATAATAAGATTCTTAAAAGCACACTTTAATACTGTCAGAGACCAGGATGGTGTTTCTAAAAAACTTCATAACGCAATTATGAAAGTTATGGAGGAAACCCCATAATTTACCTTTCCAGTGTGACACCACCAGAAACACCTGACACATCTCTCATACAGTTTCAACTAAAATGTTTTTATGAGGTGTTGATTGCAGGGCTCACTGAGTATATTCTGGGGATTCTAGAGGTGATTATATTCCTCAGATTCCTCCACACAGTGGCAAGAATTTGCCATGGGAAATAGCTGAGAGGCTACTTAAATCCACTCTCAAGATGTTGACATTTCATCTCAGCAGGGTCACCAGTTTCCTTTGTATGTATGTGTGTGAAAAACTGGACTGATGAAATCTCCACAAAACAATTCTCTGAGTGGGATACAATTATTATTATTTAATTATTGGCAGGGGAAATCCCAGATTTAGGTTTAAAACTTTACAACTCCCAAAGCAGGAAGGATGTATGGCTATATCACTTCTGCTTGGCTCAAATTAGGCTGTTTAATCTGTGCAACCAAGATTGAAAGACATTGAATTGTTACAAATTAAATACCCTCCAATTCAGGCAGTATTGGCCAATAGGGCTTTGGAAAAATGTATTAACCGTATGCAAAACCTATGGATAAAAGTTCAACTTAAACTCTGTAACTCTGCTTTGAGGAATATAAATTACAAGATAAGATAAGAATAATTAGATGGTGTTCATATTACCCTGATTTTAAGCCTGATTATTTTGATCCTAGATTTAAAAACTGGATAGCCAAAGGAATAACAACATTTTAAAAGCAGGACTTTAATATGTATCTACAATTACATCATTAAGTTGTTAGAAATGGCCCACTAGATACGGATTACCCAGTGCTGAAAGACATTATAGGAGCCTATTTTTCATAGTTAAACACATATCCAGACCTTATAAGGCCTACATGACAAAAAAATCTCATTCCAAAGGCTATGTTAAAAATAAATGGGAGAATTAAAGTAATTTTGAGCTTTCAAAGGAGGAATTATATTTTTGTATTATCCCAAAGAAAAAAGCACATTTTACAGATGATTCACGTGCTGCAGACAGTGTGGGAGCCTGGACACCAATCACTGGCATATAATGTGGGAATGTCCAGTAATAATAGAATTACATTTCTGGTCAGAGATGTACAAAACATTGACGGGCATATTTAATATGGAAATACCTTTCCAGTTTAACACTTTTATTTAAGAAAAGTCCGCTTTCACTCAGGGCATTTCAACTTATTTGTTGTTCTGATATCTGCTAAGAAAACCATCACTAAGCACTGTCTGCTTCCTCACTCCCCCACAATAGAAGAATGGACAAATATAGTTCATTAAGTATAAATAATGGGAAAAATTCTTTTTCACTTTGCATACAAATTAACTGATTTACTAAGTTATGGTCAAAATGAGTTTCCTTGTGTGTGTGTCATGGCTGTGTAAGGAGAAGCTTTCCTGGTCTTCTAACTAATTTTTTTGTTTTTAAAACTTAGATAACTTACTGGATTGTCTCACAACATGTTAATGCACATCTTTGTTGCTAGAAATCCCTCTTTCACAATGAAAAATAGTTATTGGTAATTTTATAGGATGGATATTGTTTTTAAAAAATGCTGTTCATTTGTTGCAGACTGCTCCCTTTAACTGCAAGGCTATTTATTTTTTATTTTTAAAATGTTCGCAACTATCTCAACTCTAAATAAAGACTTGCAAAAAAAATGAAAAAAAATGATGAAATGAACATAGTGGACATAAAGTGGCAGGATGTTGCTAAAGAGTGTAGATTCACTGCCTTTTCTGACCTTGCCGAGGGCTCGAATATGTCACATGTCTTTATGGAGGCGGAGGAATCCTGTAAGTTCATCTCTCTAGACTGTCGGGATTTTCTGTTTTTTCCTGAAATGCTAAAGAACTTTGCAGGATGTTGAGGGGACGAGTGTTTGTCCTCAGCCTTGTTGACTTGTGACCCTTTGAAATAATGTAATCCCTGACCACATTCCATCACAGGTTGCACACACTTCTTAATCTGTTTATCAGTGAAGTTCGGTGAAAGTTTCACAAAATCATAATAAAATGTGAGTATTAGCAGTATGGTACCTGGCTATGGCATAGGTGCTCTAACCCATTCTATACTTCCAAATAATCTTATGATCGTAAGTGAAACCTGTGCTGATGGTAAGCAGGGCATTTAGGATGAGGCAGTTTGGAACATCTGTAGGAAAAACTCCCATCAGAATTAATTTTGCTCTAACAGCTGCCTACAGTAGGAGCCTGGATGTCGTGTGTCCTTACCAGACATGAACAGGACAGGGTAATTAGATTCCTCTCAGAGCTGCCAAGCCCTAACACTGAGAGCATCCCATGCCTTTTATGGACCCATGCTTGAGGATGTGTCTCTGGGTTAGACTGCTGTCTGATAGCTCTGGGATCGTTCAACTTTGTCTAAGTGTCTGAGGTCGTTTTCAGGGAAGAAAGAATGTGTTCTGGCTTCTGTTTGAAAATGTTTGAGTTAAAAACTGTTTTTAAGAGATAGCTCATCTTTTAGATGTCTGACTGGTTTGAGAGTATCTGTCATATAACTCCTAATAATTTTGTAGATGTCATAAGAAGTTAAGAAGAAGCTACTTACACTATGATTTTGTTGCCATGAAGTGTCAGGCGAATGGTTCTGTGCTGCTGGTCATTTATTTAAAGGAATAAATCAATTTTATTGATATGTTTTTCGCTTTCTATAGAGATTTAGATAAGAAGATTGATATTACACTCATGTCTCTACTGTAAATATTAAGCTGTCAGCAGCCTGTTAACTTAGCTTAGCATAAACACTGGAAACGGGGAAACTCTTAGCCTGGCTTTAGCCTAATGGCTAACCACCTTTGTTGTATGTCATACATCCCTCTCTCCCCACATTTCCTGTCTTTCTTCATACAGTCTACTATAAAAATAAAGGTAGAAATGCAAATAAAAATGTTTGAAAGAGAAATAAAAACTGCCAGATTTTATGCCAAGCTAAGCTAAGCGGTATCTGGTTGAAGCTTCGCATTTAGCGTGCACAAATGAGTGTTATCAATCTCATCTAACTCCTGGCAAGAAAGCATTTAAAATAAAAATTTCCCCTAAATATGTATAGATAATGTAAGTGATGGTGAAAGGATCAATGTGTAATAGACAGACTGAACAATAACATTATTCTTTGTGTCAGGTGTTGGTGCGGTTATCTCTGCTGCACATGATTTCCATTCAATTAAACTGGGTTATTGAACTGTGAACAGAGAACCTGTCGGTGCTGATTATCTTCTCGTTCTCTGCCTCATTCCCTTTCACTATCTCCCCCTTGCATCTTTTAATCCCCCTCTCATTTTTCCATCTCTAGTGGGGAGTCTGGTGCTGGGAAGACGGAGAACACCAAGAAGGTCATCCAGTATCTGGCTGTTGTGGCCTCCTCACACAAAGGCAAGAAGGACAGCAGTGCTGTAAGTATACATGTTAAGTGAGAATGTTGTATTAAAAGTTAGGATGTGCCAACCAGTTCCCTCACACTTCAACATATGTAGGAAACTGCCCGGTTTAATCCTGTATATCAACATTTCCTCCAAATAGCAACAATCAGGAGCACAGTTGGCCTACGTGAGTAAAGGGGAATGCCTAAAGTGTGTTTTTGTGTGTAGTGTTTGCGTGTGTTCCTTCATTACGTTAGAAAAGTGCATGAAGATGGTGTCACTGAGTTACCCGAAAACCCTTTTTTTTCTTCATGTAATTATTTTTCTTACAGCAAGGGTCAAGATCCCGAACCTTACTGCTCTTGAGTTAGAAGGCGTTTCCCCTAACATTTGTCGTTTCTGTACCTTTACCCAACCAGAACTGATTTAGACTGCATGATCATCGTCGTCATAGTACTGACTCCGAATCACTTTTCAAACCTACAAAATGTTCAGTGAAGGACGTCTAATGTTGCATACTCCTGAACAGGTTTATCATGTTGAGTTTTGTGTCATCTATCTTCTCAAGAACACCCTTTCACTGCCAGTGGAGATTAGATTGAATCCTCCCCGGCAGTGAAAGGGTCTCTCACAGATCAACGAGCACAGTGTGAGCATGCCCATCTCCTGGTCTTGTCTATCAAACACCGACCCCCCCCTTCTCCCCCCTTCCTCATACACCTACCTGTCAGTTACCCTGACACGGGGCATTGACTGTGTTGTCCTGTAGCATTTATTGGTTTGCACCGTGTGGTGTTTCTAAAAAACATCCTGTCTGGGCTAAAACAAGCTCTGACACCCTCTGTAAGGTTTGATTAAGAACTCTTCTTGCGCTTCAGGCTGGATCACGCCTGAGTAAGATGAGGACTCGATGACTCCTGACTAGATGCTCATGGTTTTGGTTTTGATGGCATTGATGTAGGTAACAGAGAGATTCAGTTATAGGTCAAAGTGATACTTCCCTTTGCCATTGACCCTGCTCACCCCGCTCACCCACAGGGGTTTTGCCCCAGAGGAAATGTTGTACTGTACTCTGTCCTCTGTTGGACTTCAAGGCTCCCATGGACCTTGCCTGAACAGAAATAGCATTGGGTTGATCTCTTTGCTCTGCTCTCACTTTCTCTCCTCCTCAGGCACGACTTTGACTCCTGCTGCTTCTGTCTTCATAAGTATCTTTACATAAACAGAATCGCCAAGAAAACAATCCTTCCCATCTGCTGTTACTTTCACTTTCTTGCCATTTCGCTTTGCTCTATTTCTCTTTTCCTTCTCTCTCCTTTCTTTCCCAGTGACTTAAATGAAAAGGACCCTCCTCTCTGCTTTGCCAACTCTGAACTGCACCTCAGCAGCTGGTCTGTATCTTTCCTCTCTTTCCATAAACTTAAAAAAAATCTTTGACTTTTATCTTGATGAATCCAATAGACAAACAGGACAATAAAGGTACAAATAAAAACAACAAAGCAAACAGGGCAGCATATTTTCACAGTAAAAATGCTAAGATTAGTTATCTCCTATCACCTTTACCTCTTCATGTAAATTAAATAACAAAGCCAAACTTCATAGAAATCCCCTCATGAATTGTTAGCCTTTACAATTAGAGATTCAGAAATGTCCATGGTTATTTCCAACCATTCAGCTTTGGATGTCTTTGGTTGTTCGTCTTCCAGAAGGCAGAGAACAACCCTCCAATAGAATTGTTTGTTTTAATTCATCATCATTAGAAAGAACATCTGTCAACAGATATTTTGAAAATGAGTCGTCTCACATTCCCAGTTCCAGTGGCATTATTAACACCAGTCGTGCTCTCCTTCTCTTCATGGCTTTAGCTCGTTTACAGGGTAGCTGAAGGGAGTGTTTTTAAGTGAGAGAGTAGGTAAGGTAGAGGTCTACAGCACCTGACCTTGACGCTCGGCTGACACGGACCCCTTTGATCAGGTGGATTAGCTCGATGCAAAGTGACGGTGTGTCTGCCTCATTTACTGACCATCACCCAGCTCCACCCACAGTCCAAAGGCTCTGCAGTCACGCTGGAAGCAAATCGCATCTCCTGCAAGTCTGTTCGTGAATCAGAATCATTTTAGTTTACCGATACACTGAATCCAAAGACTATGGGGGTTTTGTAATGCTAACATCATTGTAAGGCCTCGTCTGACCCAACATAACCTCAGTCTTGTATCTCCTGCTGTTTCTACATCATCAACAGCTACATCGTCTCCTCATTTTAAAAATTTCTCCCTAAACGGGTCGAGAAATCTTTAGGTCATGGGTCTGTGTTACATAATATACTGTAGAAACTCAAAGGAGATTAGCATGGAATTATATTTTGCTCTTACAGATAATTGTAGATTTACTTCGGCATCCTTGATCTTGTACTTTTATGTTTTCTTTTCTTTTTACATATCAGTGAGCCTATCGTAACCCACACCCACCCTGAACAACCTCATCCCCACCAAACCCCCCCTACTGCCCTCCACCTCAAGTAACCAATCACTGTGTAACACCAGTGTTTCTCACTGTCATCACTAGGGGGAGCTGGAGAAGCAGCTCCTGCAGGCCAATCCCATCCTGGAGGCCTTCGGAAATGCCAAGACCATCAAAAATGACAACTCCTCTCGATTTGTGAGTTAACTGTACATGTGGATATTTTGATGTTTTGGTTTCTAATGTGATATGATTCTTCATTTATATCTTGTTTATGTATTGGTAATCACACCAGTCCATCCTGTAACATCTTCTTTCCTCATCACTCTAACAGGGAAAATTCATCCGCATCAACTTTGATGTGACCGGCTACATTGTTGGAGCCAACATTGAGACCTGTATCCTTAGTTATTTTCTAATCTTTGACATATTGTTCACATTATTTCTCAGCCTAAGAAAAGAGATGTCTTAAGTCTCTGATCTGGAACATGAAATGTGATCTAAAATGATTTCTTCATCTGTCCCTCAAGTCACACTCCTACTTTTTAACATGGTATCATCTTATTATGTGTCATGCTTTCATTCAGATCTTTATATGGGGCTGAGCAGAAGTTCATATAGCATCAGCATAGAAAATGTTTGTATTCTTTAACAGCTGACTGCTCTCAGATCTGCTGGAGAAGTCTCGCTGTATCAGACAGGCAAAGACAGAAAGAGCTTTTCACATCTTCTACTACATGATTGCCGGTGCCAAAGAGAAACTGCGTGGTGAGTTACAATCTACAGCTCAGTCTTAGTTTCAGTTTGACTCTCATGTATTTTTAGTTGATCCACTGGGATTTAGAAATGGGTCATGTAATCCTTTAACTGATGTTAAACCATGATAATTAAGTTAAAGCTGAGAAAACATGCTCCTGTGAGTGACTAGAACTATTAAGACACATTAAATCACCAACTATGTGACCTCATGTGTTTTTTCTCAGAGGAGCTTCTTCTGGAGCCCTTCAGTAATTACCGCTTCCTGAGTGCGGGCCACGTTCAGATCCCTGGCCAGCAAGACGATGAGATGTATGAAGAGACCATGGAGGCCATGAGGATCATGGGCTTAACCGATGAGGAGAGAATCGGTATCAGTGACAATTCTGATCTTACCTCTGCTTGGCGAGAGCAAGACAGGCGGCTTAGAGTGGGATTGGGTAAGACGCGACTACTGTCTCCCTTTAACTGTCACACTTGTTTTTTCCAGATATCCTCAAGGTGTGCTCCACAGTGATGCAGTTGGGAAACATCGAGTTCAAGAAAGAGAGGAACCAAGAGCAGGCCACCATGCCAGACAACACCGGTTAGACACCTTTACTTCCTGCTTAGAAAATCTGTGTTTATCAACTTGTGTTAATTTGACAATTTTCAATAAAATATTCACTTTACTTTATTTTTTATCTATGGACGTGACTCTGCACGTAGACAGAGGAAAGAGACATGCAGTTAAAGTTTACCAACACATTTCTTCTTGTGTCTACAGCGGCACAGAAGGTGTGTCACCTGCAGGGCATCAATGTGACAGACTTCACCCGAGCCATTCTCACCCCTCGAATCAAAGTGGGCAGAGAGGTGGTGCAGAAGGCACAGACCAAAGAGCAGGTACTGCAAGTGGTGCACTGTGTGAAACTATAAGAACAAGGAAACCAATTCTCCTCATAATGAACACTTCCCAAACCTGTCATCTGAGTTTAAATTATTCTTCTTCATCAGTCTCATTAGATATTTTCTGTTTGTGTGTATCTGTAAGGCCGACTTCGCTACAGAGGCTCTGGCTAAGGCTGTCTTTGAGCGACTGTTCCGCTGGATCCTGTCCCGAGTTAACAAAGCCTTGGACAAAACCAAACGCCAAGGAGCCTCCTTCCTGGGAATCCTCGACATTGCCGGCTTTGAGATCTTTGAGGTATAGACATGTTGATCGCTGAAGAGTCAGAAAGCAGGTGAACACCAAAATATACACAAAATATTCATGCAGGATGAGTGTCTTTAGCTCTGTCTTTTGGTTGTTACAGGATAACTCCTTTGAGCAGCTGTGCATCAACTACACCAACGAGAAGCTGCAGCAGCTCTTCAACCACACCATGTTCATCCTGGAGCAGGAGGAGTACCAGAGGGAGGGCATCGAGTGGAACTTCATCGACTTCGGCCTTGACCTGCAGCCCTGCATCGAGCTCATCGAGAGACCAGTGAGTGGCCTTTAGACAGCAAATACACGAAATCTACTTCACCTATAGGTTAAGCCAAAAGAGTTCTCTGGCCTTTCAGAGATGTTTTAGTGATTTAGTATGCTGTAATGTCTTAATGTCTTAATGCTGGTAAAACCTTGCACTCACTGCATTTTCTCTGTAGAACAACCCTCCTGGTATCCTGGCCCTGCTGGATGAAGAGTGCTGGTTCCCCAAAGCCACAGATATCTCCTTTGTAGAGAAACTCATGAACACACAAGGGAACCATGTGAAATTCGCCAAACCGAAACAGCTCAAAGACAAGACAGAGTTTTCTATTTTTCATTATGCTGGGAGGGTGAGTATGAATGGATGTGTGTAGTATGATATAAACATGATGTGTTGCCTTATTGAGGATGTAAATCTTCTATTATATCAAAAAAAGCATATATGTTTCAAGGTCAGATAACATTGATGTTGTTTGTAGGTGGACTACAATGCCACTGCCTGGTTGACAAAGAATATGGACCCTCTAAATGACAACGTCACATCTTTGCTCAACAACTCCTCCAGCCAGTTTGTGCAAGACCTCTGGAAAGATGGTGAGACGTCTGAATCACCTGCTCTCAGTCAGACACAGCTCGCCAACAAGGGGCTACCTTTATATTTGAAGGAATTATCTATGAGAATCAGTTATAAATATAATTTCATATTTATAGCTGTCAGCTTGCATAGACGATTTGTTAATATACTAATGAAGAAATTTGATCAAGGATCTCAGTGCAGTGATACTACATAATAAAGATGAATATTTGATAACTGACACTGCAATAATATTTGATCGTGAAGTACATAATTAAAGCCAGTTATCATTACAGCTTGTTTGTAAATTAAAATTGTGTCCATCTCATTTTGGAGTTAAAGCCTCTATCTGTTAGATCTGAAACGACAAATAACACAGTGGTAGACAGAAACGCATGCCGCTGCCACCCTCACACAAACTTTACCTGTGGACACTGAGGTGACAAACACTGCACCGATTTACATCTGGGTTCTCTCATTTTTCTACAAACAAAACACTCGAAAGACTCACTCAAGATTTCATATTTTACTCACAGGAAATGAAATTACAATAGGAATCAAACACAGTCGATCCAGCACACTTTGTACCATTTTAAGTTGAATGGACACATTTGTTTTTTTTCCCGTTTAACATAAACGTGTTGAATGTTACAGCTGACAGAGTGGTTGGTCTCGACACGATAGCCAAGATGACGGACAGCTCCATGCCGAGCGCCTCAAAGACCAAGAAGGGAATGTTCCGCACGGTGGGACAGCTCTACAAGGAGTCTCTGGCCAAACTCATGACCACACTGCACAACACCCAGCCCAACTTCGTCAGATGCATCATCCCCAACCACGAGAAGAGGGTAAAGAAAAGTGTCACACGTGTTTCATATGGCCAATTTCCTTCCTAGATGACGTCTGTCTGACACAGTGATTATTGTAGGTGATAAAAATAACTTATTTGACCTTTGACTACTGTCAAATTGTTTCAGAGTAGGACAGTACAGTAGTGTAGTGATTAGCACTGTCATCTGTCTAGATGTGTTAACCCTTGTGAAAGGCTGACCCCCTGTGACCATCTCCAGATCCTGTGAACCTGAATAGGATAAGCATTTCAAAAAATGGAAGTATGTTGTAGGGGAAAAAAATAGGTATTTACAACAGATCCAGCACTTTAATACATTGCGTCATCGTACAATCAAACAGTATTTGCTTTTCCGTTACATTTATGTATTTCCAAAGACACAAAAACAACACAACAACACATGTATTTACCAGCAGCCAGGCAGTATCGAGGGAGTTATGTGTATTTCCTTCATAAAACCTAGTGCATTAAAACTGAAATCCTGTTCTCCTCAGGCAGGGAAGCTGGATGCTAATCTGGTCCTGGAGCAGCTGAGGTGTAATGGTGTGTTGGAGGGGATCAGGATCTGCCGACAAGGATTTCCCAACCGAATCGTCTTCCAGGAGTTCCGCCAGCGGTGAGCGGGATCTGAGGGCTCACTAACCTCCTACAGTGCTACTGAGTGCATCATGTTTTCAAATCCAGTTAATAATATTGCTGCAAAGCTTTCTGACCATATTAAGCTTGACATATTTCTTGTCTCCTTACAGTTATGAGATCTTGGCTGCTAGCGCTATTCCCAAAGGTTTCATGGATGGTAAACAAGCCTGCTGCCTCATGGTAAACTTACTTCAAAATCCCAACCAAGAAAAACACATTCAGTGCAGTCACACAGATATTTCATCCCAATGTATATAGCCTTATTCTTTGTGAGCCATTAACATCTCATCTTCCTCACTGATCTCCTGTCTGCGTAGATCAAACATCTGGACTTGGACCCCAACCTGTACAGGATTGGACAGAGTAAGATCTTTTTCCGAACAGGAGTGTTGGCCCAGTTGGAGGAGGAGAGAGATCTGAAGATCACTGTGATCATCATCGCTTTCCAGGCCCAGGCTAGAGGCTTCCTGGCAAGAAAGTATGAATATACAAGCCTCCTCACACACACTTCACCATCTAAATAAATGTCAATGTCTGTTATGCGTTATGCTGCTCACAGGTTCAGTATATCTCATCTTTAAGACAGTATTTGGGCCTTTTTTTATTTAATTGTGGAGAGAGGGTTTCATTTTTTTTTGTTCTTGCAGTTTCAATCACTATAAATTTGAACTTAGCATATTATTCATCATATGCTGTTTTTACTGCTGTATTTTTAAAGGGCATTTGCCAAGAGGCAACAGCAGCTCACAGCCATGAAAGTGATCCAGAGGAATTGTGCTGCCTACCTCAAACTTAGGAACTGGCAGTGGTGGAGACTCTTCACAAAGGTCAGCTGCTTATTCATGTAACAATATCACAATACTCCCCTGTGCTTTAGGCTCTCTTCTCACTTTTTATGACCCTTGACCCCATGTTAAAAATATGATGTTGCCCATTCTCCTGAACTACAGGTCAAGCCTCTGCTGCAAGTGACCCGACAGGAGGAGGAGATGAGTCTGAAGGAGGAAGAGCTGCAGAAGGCCAAAGAAGTTGCTTCAAAGGTTGAATCTGAGCTGAAGGAGATCAGCTTGAAACACACATCGGTAAAGGATGAAATCTGCAGGAATGACACAGACACATTTTTGCTTTCAGTGGATGTCACAACCATCTAAAACTGCCTCAAAGTATCAAATTGATGCTCCTTTTCAGTGATTATTTATATAATAATAATAATAATAATAATAATAATAATAATAATAATATTTAATACAAGAGTGTTGAATAAGATATTGTGAGTTGTCCACCTGGAATCTACTGATAATGAAGCTGAGCCAAATCTTTTTCTCTCTGTGTGCTCCAGGTTTTGGAGGAGAGGAACGCACTGCAGGAGCAGCTTCAGGCAGAGACAGAGCTGTACGCCGAGGCTGAGGAGATGAGAGTTCGTCTGGCGGCTAAGAAGCAGGAGCTGGAGGAGATCCTTCATGAGATGGAGGCAAGGCTGGACGAAGAGGAAGAACGTGCTCAGGCGCTGCTATTGGATAAGAAGAAGATGCAACAGCAGATGCAGGTCTACACATCTGTTTCTTGCTTTGCTGTTGTTTTGCTGCTATTGTTGCTGTAAAATGTCACTTTGCTTATCTCCACATTTAGCAACGCATATTCTGACAATGTGATGATATTGGAATTGTGTAGGAATTGGAGGAACATTTGGAAGAGGAGGAGGACGCCCGTCAAAAGCTGCAGCTAGAGAAGGTCACCTGCGAGGGAAAGATCAAAAAGCTGGAGGATGACATCCTGGTAATGGAGGACCAGAACAACAAGCTGCTGAAGGTAAGCACAGCATATATCAGACAGGCCTCACTATAGGTCAAAAAATGCAAATTTGGCAAATAGATGACCTTCTTTGTGGTGTTTTGTAGGAGCGGAAGCTGATGGAGGAGAGAATTGCAGACTTCAGTGCCAATCTGGCTGAGGAGGAAGAGAAGTCAAAGAACCTCACCAAGCTCAAAAACAAACACGAGTCCATGATCTCTGAATTAGAGGGTAATCATCTTTTATGTATTCTCATGTATTAAATGCCCTCAAACCATTACTGATGTCACAGTTAAAGCTGTACTATACCAAGAAACATAGATTTATGCTAACTGTTACCCCTCTTCTGTACTAATAGTCCGCTTGAAGAAAGAAGAAAAGAGTCGCCAGGAGCTGGACAAGGCTAAGCGGAAGTTGGAGGCAGAGTCGAATGACCTACAAGAGCAGATAGCCGACCTGCAGGCTCAGATTGCTGACCTCAAAGCTCAGCTTGCCAAGAAGGAAGAGGAGCTACAGAACGCCTTGGCCAGGTAAAGTCCTGACAAGTTACATTAGTATCCGTTTACCACCATATCCTGTATACCACATCAACTTTGAACCTGTTCGATGCTATTTCTATAACTTGTGTTATGCTCACTAGTATCTTCCTCTGCCCTTAATATTTTCTTCTCAGGTTAGAAGATGAGACAGGCCAGAAGAACAATGCTCTGAAGAAGATCAGAGAGCTGGAGGGACACATCTCCGACCTGCAGGAGGACCTGGACTCTGAGCGGGCGGCCAGGAACAAGGCAGAGAAGATCAAACGGGACCTCGGGGAGGAGCTGGAGGCCCTCAAGTCTGAGCTAGAGGACACTTTAGACACAACTGCCACTCAGCAAGAACTAAGGTCAGTCATAAAATACTAAAATATAATAAAATGCAAAACTTAATAATAATAAACTTATTTTCTTTGTTATCCAGTGTAAGATACAATCATTTTTAAATCGCCAACACTGTTTCTAGGAACTATTTGTAATATTCCCTTGTTATTTAAAATTTTAGATAGAGGTGTCAGAGGTCATAATTGTTTAGTAAATATCTGCATAATCCATCCACCTGCTCTGCAGAGCCAAACGTGAGCAGGAGGTGAACCTGCTGAAGAGAGCCATCGAGGATGAGAACCGGACCCATGAGGCCCAGGTCCAGGAGATGAGACAGAAACACACCCAGGCTGTGGAGGAACTCACAGAGCAGCTGGAGCAGTCCAAACGAGTAGGCCTGCATTATTTCATACAGTGTTATACATACTTAGGTGCCAATTAGCTTGTTTATTCAGTTCAAACTTCCCTTTTTTGTCTAATCTAAATGATACTGATGTTCTACTTTCTCTTTTCTGCTCAGGTGAAGTTAAACCTGGAGAAGGCGAAACAGGCTCTAGAGAAGGATACGTCAGAATTAACCGTTGAGGTGCGCTCACTGACCCAGGCCAAACAAGATGGGGAGCACAAGAGGAAGAAGTTGGAAGGTCAGGTGGCAGATCTGCAGTCACGCTTCGCCGACAGCGAGAAGCAGAAGGCTGAGCTGGGAGAGCGCTGCTCCAAGATCACTGTAAATCATCAGTCACATCAGCACTGTACAGAGCAAAAAATACCACACAAATACGCTCAATATAAAACTCCAAGAAACCTCATCTATTTTTATTTTCATACAGGTTGAACTGGAGAGCGTGACAAACCTGCTGAATGAAGCAGAAAGCAAGAACATCAAACTGAGCAAAGACGTCAGCAGCTTATCCTCCCAACTCCAAGACACACAGGTAACCTGACATGCAGCAGAACTTTCTGAGCTGTACTATATTCCTTATACAATTTGTATGTTATATTTCCTCTGATAGTTAAATACACAAAATAATGCTGCCTGGCAACAAGTTGAACTGAAAACTTTGACCTTTGACCTGATGTGTTGCTACAGGAGCTGCTGGCTGAAGAGACGCGTCAGAAGCTGCAGTTCTCCACAAAGCTGCGGCAAGCAGAGGACGACAAGAACAGTCTGCAGGAGCAGCTTGAAGAAGAGATGGAGGCCAAGAGGAACGTGGAGAGACACGTGTCCACCCTCAACATCCAGGTCAGAGGTCAAACTAGGAGTCGCTAATTATCAGATTATTTAGGCAAGTTGGAGGTTTTCAGATGTTACTCTTGACAAAGTAACCTGAAAACAAAAGCAAAATTCCACTTTTATCGTCAGTGACTGACACAGTCTCGGTCTGCCTGCAGCTTTCTGATGCAAAGAAGAAGCTAGAGGAGATGACAGGAAACATTGAGCTGCTTGAAGAAGGCAAGAAACGTCTGCAGAGAGATTTGGAGGCAGCCAACACCCAGTTTGAGGAGAAGGCCTCTGCATACGACAAGTTAGAGAAGACCAAAAACCGTCTGCAGCAGGAGCTGGAGGACACGCTGATGGACCTGGACAACCAGAGACAGAACGTGTCCAACCTGGAGAAGAAGCAGAAGAAATTTGACCAGGTCAGATAAATCCGGAAAATGTTAACACAAAGAGATACTGCCAGAGGATTTTGATTAATACAAATTTGTATTAACACAAAAAAGTTGACAGAAGTATATCTGATTACTGCCACATAAAAGAAATATTATAGTGATTTGAAGCATAATGAGAAAACTAATATTTAACTGAAAGGTAGGTGTAGTCATTTTTCTCAGATTTCGCAGATGTTAATTGAACTTTAGCTCATGACTTTTCAAAAACATGTTGGATTGAAGCTACACACATCCATTTATCAGTGGTTATTTGTCCTGCAGATGCTGGCTGAGGAGAAGAGTATCTCCAGTAAATATGCAGATGAGAGAGACCGTGCTGAAGCTGAGGCCAGAGAGAAGGAGACCAAAGCTCTGTCTTTGGCGAGAGCTCTGGAAGAGGCCCAGGACGGCAGAGAGGAGCTGGAGAGAGCCAACAAGGCCCTGAAGATGGAGATGGAGGACCTGATCAGCTCCAAGGATGACGTGGGAAAAAATGTTAGTGCTGGAACATCCCTGGACAAATTACACTTCAGACTGATATCACTGGATTCATCAATAGGATTTGTTTATGATAAATATAGTATTCTGGTTAATTTGAAAATATATTGATGGCAGGTCCACGAGCTGGAGAAGTCCAAGCGAGGCCTGGAGGCCCAGGTGGAGGAGATGAAGACTCAGCTGGAGGAGCTGGAGGACGAGCTGCAGGCGGCTGAGGATGCCAAGCTGCGTCTGGAGGTCAACATGCAGGCCCTGAAGGCCCAATTCGAGAGAGACCTCGTGGGACGGGATGAGATGGGCGAGGAGAAGAAGAGGCAACTGGTCAAGCAGGTAAAGAGCCATAAAAACTATAAGAAGAATATGGTCGTTGAACGTTGCACCAGCTACATCAGAAGTCTAAGTGACGGTGTGCACTGATCGCAGGTTCGTGAGCTGGAGACAGAGCTGGAGGATGAACGTAAACAGAGGGCCCTGGCAGCAGCAGCCAAGAAGAAGCTGGAGACAGACATGAAAGATCTGGAGGGACAGATCGAAACATCCAATAAGGGACGAGATGAGGCCATCAAGCAGCTCCGCAAGCTTCAGGTAAGAGTGAAGGGCTGGAAGAAATGCAGCAGCACATTTAGCACAGAAGAGTTTATCTAAATACTGTACAGTCTTGTTCTAGTTTTCATTGTCATTTTTTGGATGCACATTTTCCTCCATCATTTCCTTCTATTTCTAAGCTTTCACATTGTTGGAGGCCTTTACTTCAAACGATGAGAGTACCAGCTTCCAACCCATATCCAAATGTTATATATGTACTGTACATATATTGAATTTCCATATATGAAATAAATGTACATATAAAATAAAAACATATTTAAAAATTATATATGAAACCTATTAGAAATTGGAACAATTTCATATATTGACATGTCTCGCCCATATAAAATGTATGTTTATGTATGTATGCTTAAATTGTAGATATATGTTACATAAATATATATCCATCCCAAAGACTGTCAGTATATATTGATATTATAAATAGTGGGTTCCAAAAGTCGGAGACCACTTTCCCAGAATGGGAAGATAGACAGTAAGAAAAACATATAAAAGCCTATAAAAGTTTTATATGTAGGTTGTTTTAATAAACTTGCTTGCAGCATATTATACCATATAAAAATTCATCATAGATATTTTTAATCTATGTACAAATTTTACTATGGGTATTTCATATATATTATAAAGTTAAATCTCCACATATCCAGAGAATGTATATACATAATAATTATACAGTATATCCCCTTATAGGTGACATATATGGCACCATCACTCTTGGTATAGGAACATACATATATGTTATATATTAGATTTTTCTATGCGACGTTACCTCATGTTGAAGTGCTCTGGTCAGAAATACTGGGTTACTATGTAAGAACAGACATGGAATGTGCTGAAAACTCGCTTTAACACAGCACATGACTCAAAAGCTCTGGCCTCAGTCCTGTAAATGTACCTGGTAAATAAATTAGTCTGATGCTGATTGTCTCAACTCTCCTTGTTTCTCTGTCTCTATTTGTGTTTCTCTTCCTCCCTCCAGGCTCAGATGAAGGACTACCAGAGGGAGTTGGAAGATGCCCGTGCCGCCAGGGACGAGGTGCTGACTACCGCAAAGGAGAGTGAGAAGAAGGCCAAGAGTCTGGAGGCTGAGCTCATGCAGCTGCAGGAGGTAACACTTTAGATTCCTAACAAGGCAGACAATTGTCTGAGAACAGAGGCTTGAAATAATGAATTCATCACTAATCTGTTTCTAGGAACTGGCTGCAGCTGAGAGGGGGAGGAAGCAGGCAGAGGCCGAGAGAGACGAGCTGTCTGATGAGCTGGCGAGCAACTCCTCTGGAAAGTGGGTGGAGAGTTCACGCTGTTGCCTTTGTCTGTGAATTAAAAGTAGAAAAGAAAATATGATTATATTTGATTTCACTGTGGCCCCTGTGTTCAGGTCAGCCTTGGCAGATGAGAAGCGTCGTCTGGAAGCGAAGATCTCCCAGCTGGAGGAGGAGCTGGAGGAAGAGCAGAGCAACATGGAGATCCTCAACGACAGGCTGAGGAAGAGCTCACAGCAGGTGACCAGACTGTCGCAGCCATATGAGTCTTCACTAGGCTCATAGAGTCCATAGACCTCGTCCCTCTCTCCACTCCTGTTTCTCCTGTTAACAGCATATATTCCCGACACAGGTGGATCAGTTGAACAACGAGCTGCAGACAGAGCGCAGCACCTCCCAGAAGAATGAGAGCGCTCGGCAGCAGATGGAGCGCCAGAACAAGGAGCTGAAGGCCAAGCTCCAGGAGATGGAGAACCAGGTCAAATCCAAGTTCAAGTCCTCCATCTCCGCCTTGGAGGCTAAAGTGGCACAGCTGGAGGAGCAGCTGGAGCAGGAGAACAGGTTGGGGACAAAGAAACACACAAAGTATCATGTCTGATAAATAAAGTTGTTGTTGTTGTTGTTGTTGTTAGGTGGTTTCATGCCATTACACACTTGCATCCATCTAAAAGTAAAACAAGGAATTCATTTACCTGCTCCAGTAAAGTCTGTATCGTTTACATCAGTGATACTTATTGTGTACCACTGTATATTCAAGGTTCACTTAAGAAAAACCCTGCTTTCAAGCTCCTCTATTCTTTTGCTTTTCATTTTTTTAAATGACATCTGTTTAACTTCCTCAGTCACCTTGAACTCTTCTCTTTTCTCAGAGACAAGCAGGTAGCTGCCAAGAGCATACGCCAGAAGGACAAGAAGCTCAGGGACCTGCTGATGCAGGTGGAAGACGAAAGAAAACAGGCAGAGCAGTACAAAGACCAGGTACGATCTCTTCAAGCACTCACACACAAACATGTCTTTCCACGTTTCTTGTGTCCACAGACAAGTACATGTGTCCAGTGCATGGGCGTGGTTTGGAAGAGTGGCCTGTCAGAGAATAGTAATCCTGTATATTATCCCCATTCACTAATCAGGCGGACAAGTCAAGTACTCGCATGAAGCAGCTGAAGAGGCAGCTAGAGGAGTCGGAGGAAGAGTCTCAGCGTGCCTCAGCCGCCCGCAGGAAGCTGCAGCGGGAGCTGGATGAAGCCACCGAGACGAACGATGCCATGAGCCGCGAGGTGAACTCTCTCAAGAGCAAACTCAGGTAGGACGAAGGGCCAAGGAATCTATCTTTCCATGTCTATTTACCTGTCTGTCTTTTTTCATAGCAACTTTATTCCTGTGAAGCTCCAACACTGCAAAGATACCACAAAAGGAAAAACAAACTGTTAAATAGTCCATATCCTGAGGACATACTGTATATGTGAAATACACACTACAGACAAAAAGTACAACTTTTCACACAAAACAAATAATCGACACTTAGTCTTCACAAATCTTATCTACAGTCCTCTTCAGAGGGATGTAAACAAACATTTAAAGCATTGAAGATTGTCATTTAGTTCAGTGGATTTAGCCTTGCTGAGCACAAGCAAAACAATGATGTCCATCTCTATTCCAGAGGCAACCCTGAACCCAAGGAGTAACACAGCAGGTACCTCTGCGCCTGAACGTTACCCCATCACCATTTCTATATTAACTTATCGTAACTTTTCATTCATGCACACTCTTAATGCTGTCATTTCTTTCATTGAGCCTAACTGAGGGAAATATGGCTCATCGTCTACCAGTGATTCACTTGGAAAAAAAATGTTCAGTAGTAAGTCAAGTTGCCCCATTTGGTTTCCATTACACCTATTTCCTGGTGGCCATATTTTTCTCAGTGCTTGGTTTAATTGCCATAAACCAAACTCATTTTCCTGAGCCAGGATTTAAATGAGTTACAAAGATAACCAGCGTGCTTAACCCATAACCAAAGCACAACCTGTACATTCTTCGGCAATCCTCCCTGTAGTGTGCAACACCCGAGTGGTTTTAAAAAAAAAAAAAAAACTTAACCACCTCGGAAACTGCCACACACTCCTCTCACCGTCATGCTGTGTTTGTGTTTGTTTGCGTCTCTGCCTTGTGTGTGTGTCTCTGTGGCAATTTAGGCGTGGAAACGAGCCCTCCTTTGGCAGCGCACCTCGGCGTATGGGCGGAGGCCGCAGGGTGGTGGAGGATGCCTCAGAGGAGGAGCCCGACATCCAAAGTGACTTCAACGGAACAAAAGCCGCGGAGTAAAAGACATCAAATAAACAGATGTCGACATTACCTTCCAGGGCAAGGTCTGCCACTTAAAACAAAGAATAACTTCAGAAGCCTGTTATGTTATCTAGTTCTTCCATATCACTTCAAAATATATATTTTCTCCCATTTTCAATAGTGTACTGATCTATCTTCTTGTTTTAGAGCACCTTTTCTTGACACAAACCAACCAGGAGGACTTGGTATCAACTAGGGGAGTTGTTTTGGTGGCTCTGCTGATGTGTGATTTGCAGTTCTTTTATTTTTATTTTTTTAATTTACACTGTTTTGTACTGCACTGAATGACTGATACTTTCTTATGCAAGGTTTTGTACACAAAAATAGGTGCCTCTAATTACCACGCTAAGTTGCCAGCGAAACCTCGGGTCTCCACAATAAGTGACCTTAGAACTTAAAACAGAGACATAATGTAAATCTACAGATGTGTAACTATTATCAGCGACTGTCGTCCTGTTGCCTGTGACTGCTGTTAGTGTTGTTTCAGAGCAGCACTGATCTGGTTTATCAGAGTGGCTATGTAGACAGATTCTTCTATACCCAGTCTGCTTCCAATCAGTGCTGCCACTTGTATCCCCAATGAACAAATATTTAGCTTTTAAACATTTTCTAAAGTCACAGATTTATATTATTTGCACCTTTCCTGTGCCCAGATGTGTTTAGATAATGTTTAGTCAAGAAAGAACAGAACGTTTGAGGGTGAACAAGGTTTAGGGTTGTTCCGACTATAAAATCATGAGCCAGATGTCAGTATTGGGCACTCAGCAACACTCACATCTTCATTTTCAATATTTTTCCTTTGTCCAGACTTACTGTTGTTAAACTGTATGTTAAAAACGCCGCTGATCACCCTAAACTTACTCATTCTCATTTCTCTAATGTTATATGTAATCAACTGATGTTTACATGACACCATTTGTATCTATTAATTGTTGAACCACCTGCACAAGAAATAAAGATATTTAAAAAGAAAAAAAGCTTTGATTTATTTTCTTTTAATGTTTCTGTCTTGGTCAGTAACTTCAGAGATCAAACTGAATCATCACAACAGAACATGATTCTCATCTGTTCAGTTCAGTAGAAAAACAACTGCAAACCAACAGGATAAAAGTTGGGTAGAGTACCTCAGGCACATACAGTTTAAAGTCCAAATACAGAAGCAGTCGCAGAGGTGTTGCATACAAACAAACACCCAGTACACAGTGGTCATAGATTACAATTACAGTTAGCTCATGTTAGTTTGTGGAAGGTTAAACAGCAAAGAGGAGCAAGAACTGCATTTCTCATATGTATGAAGTTAATTCCTACACACAGGCTACAGTGCAGTACAGAGCGATGACTGCTGTGTAAATGTATTTAGATATGTACTGAAATATCTGCTTTATGGGCTGCTGTATGGCAGTAATGAGAACTCCAGATCAAACAGAAACATTTCAGGGAAAAGCTCAGGTGTCACGTTAAAACTGTTAATCACTATTTCCCATTCATAATATCTCTTACTAAAAGGCAGGAGAAGGGTATTCAATATAGGCTCTATATACCTACACAAATATAATATGAACTGTGCTTATCTTTGACCTGTTAAAATCTATTATTGCTTTGTCTTTTCTCCTCATTCGCCCACCATATGACCTTCTATGACAGACAGGTCTCACACCTATAGAATTATTACTATACATTCAGTAGTGCACACGTGCCAATCTGAAGTCTACAGTCAAATAAAATAATCTTGGTAAAAAAAAAAAAAGTTCTTGCTAACACTAGATCGTAAATCTGCAGCATGACAAATCTTATTTTTGAGGCATAAAACCTAAACCTACTCTTCACATTTAGAAGCCTTACATACCAGAAAATAACAAGTCTGTTAAAACAAGTCTGTGCAATGGCAGGAAGGAGGAGACAGAGATGACCTGGGCCAATGGATTGAATTTAACAACCTACTGTGTGAACCTGCTCGAACTAGCCTGAAGGAACGTGACATTTCCTCATTTCTAGAAACCTGGTAGCATGAGGGATACATCACCGATTTCATTTAATTGAACTTAGGCCTACAAACTGAAGAGGTAATAACATTGAGGAAGGCAGCGATGGCTAAAACATCAGCTCGTGACAGCAACTAATTCATTCTTAACTACATTTGCTTTGTAACAGTGGTGATTGAGGCAGAAAATAACTTTCATCATTGTTTTAACCATCATTGTATCCAGCCCCTCCACACCGGTCTTTGTGACTTACAAGTTAATTGATGCCATACTTGATAAGAACTACATTATTCAAGCCCATAGTTAAAAGAATAAAGAACAAAAACTGACTTGTTAATGAAATTACTAACAAAATTTTAACATTTCATCATCAGATTTAAAAAAAAAAAAAAAAAAAAAAAAAATCATAATTTTTTTCATTTATCACAACTTTGGTTTGGACTTGGTCAGAAATGCAATATTTGCTTTATTTATTTATTTTATTTTTATGAACGACACTCCAGGTTTTTGGTCCCTATACCAGGGTCACTTCCAGTGGCTGTTATTAATAAAACAGTAACAACTGGCTCTAGTTTCGGTCCCTACTT
Organism: Seriola dumerili; assembly: GCF_002260705.1. Lineage (NCBI taxonomy): Eukaryota > Metazoa > Chordata > Actinopteri > Carangiformes > Carangidae > Seriola > Seriola dumerili. The sequence continues at coordinate 556,738 of NW_019174485.1, read as the reverse complement.
CAATGAATTTATGGGCAAGTGCAACAACCACCCTAAATGAGTTTTCTGGGAGCAGAAATGTTCCAAAAGCCCTGTTGTGCTTGATCCATCACAGAAAGCAAATCAGCAGACACAGACGGTTTTCTCAGATGCAACCCACCACAGCGTCAAAGATACAGTAGG
>NW_019174485.1:555192-556551 GCF_002260705.1 Seriola dumerili | reverse complement strand
GGAGGGAGGTGACTCATCTTCTTTTTGTCTCATAGCAGGATCTTGACCCCTCCCTGTGGAGACTGGGCACCCTGGGTGACCCCTCTTGGAGGAGCTGGTCCAAACTCTAAGCGCTTCACTAAACTGGAAGACAAGACGTAGTGCTTAAACACTCATGAACAAACCTTAAATTATCAAGTCCAAATGCTTATTGTTCCCAATATTTGTTGACTCGTACAGTCAAGTGGCCTGAGATGACTCAGTTCATATTCTGGCAGCACTAGTATGCAGATTTTGTAGTTTATGTCATGAAATCAACATCCACCACACTGCTGGATCGTGGATACAGAGGAACTGAACAACTGGATTTGGTTATTTATGTAAACATTTAACATTTCTTAATTGTTTATTCAAAGATTCCTGTATTTTTCAACCAGGGTCTTATTCTCATAATTTGTTTTACAGAATTACATCTTATGAGCAAACATGCACAATTGTACCTATGGTTAAGCACAAAATACAAGTTAGATATTCCTTAACCAGAAAACCTGACTTCTATGTAGTTATTGATAGAACAACATAAACATTAGTTTCTCCAGTGGCCACACTTTGGATTTTGCTGCTGTCTTTTTCCTCACCTGTCGTACTGAGGAGGGGGGCTCATGCTGGTAGTTTGAATCTCAGGCGCTGCTTCTAAGCCTGAAGGACTACCAGAACCAGCTGGAAGTGCCGGCCTACTAACAGACGTGTCGTACACAAAGTCTCGACAGGATGCCAACTTGGACTCCAGATTCTGGTAGGGATTTTGAAAAATATCATCAGTCAGCTCATACATGCAAAACCCAAACCTGTAATCATACTATTCCATTAAAGCACAGTTCTGTGAGGATAAATTCACTTGGAGCTACAAAAGTATTATTATTAAATGTCTTACTCCAACTTTTCTCAGCAGCTCCCCTACAATGTTGAGTGCAGATATTCTAGCAGACGTAGTGAGGGGAGTCCCTGTTAGACCATCACCTAAAACAAACCCAATGTGAACACGTAAACACACCGTATGTTAATACAAAGTTGGTATATCTACTAGAGTAAATACAGGGGTAAAATTGAATCTATTCACCTCGCCGGATGCTGGAAGCAGGGGGTGTGACAAATGAGCTGAGAGGTTTGGAGGGCGTGACAGGGAAGGATGGGTTACCAGCCGAGGGACACGGCAGATCTGCTCGATCTGTGTCTTTGCCCAGGCTGCTGGATGGACGTCTTTCCTTCTGACGCACAGCCAGCTCCTGGCGAAGATCTGCCACAAACAGAGAAACATACAGATATACCTGTGAGTCAGCTTTTCATTAATGACCAAGATTCCAGTGCCACGTGTTTAAA